>NW_016157676.1:17541-33937 GCF_001687245.7 Rhagoletis zephyria | reverse complement strand
TGCACTTACTTTCCCAAATTCCATCCTGCTTATCGGCATAATTTTCCAAATATGCCTGCTACTTCATTACTAATTACTCAATTTTCCAACTGCGCCTTCTTTGTTGGCTCGACATATCCTAAAAAGACATAAATTTACATTAAACAATAGAAATCGCAAAAATTAGCAAATAAAATACTCGCTTTGTTTTGATTTGTTGTCAAATTTCTGAGAAATGTGAATTCACCACGATGAGATACAAAAGGAACAAGGACCAGGGATGTAATTTTAAGTAAACTATTATTCAGGGGCAAGGCGCAGAGCGTTCGGGAAGCAATATTAATTTGTATCAAATATAACATTAAACGGTGGTTCTAATACATTTTTTGATTTTATTAACCAGAGTACATACATAATATGGTATTTCTTTCAAAAATTAATGTACTATATGAACTTTTTTTTCAAATATTTCTTAAGTTTCTTTCATGAGTGCTGAAAAGCAACCATGCGTGTAAGAAATTGTGTGCTACCTAAAATTTCATCTCTGGAAACTTTATCCCCATAAAGGACTTCACCACAGTTTTTTTACTGGATATACTGAGGTACAAACGCCTTTTGAGCCTTAATCAATAATATTTAAACGGCTTTCCCAATGCACGCCTATTACTTAGTTTGTTCTCTCATTCGTAATTCACACTCCTATTGCCCTTGGAATTACGTAATTCCCCACACTAAATTTTGAGAGCGAATTACTTAATTTCGTGGTAATTCAGATCCAATTACCAAGCGAATTACGAACAAATCGATGTCGTCTCAAATTTTTATGGGACATTTGTCGAAACCAGTTCACAAATCAAAACTGGCACTTCTTATAAGTACGAAAAACAATTACTTACATTTTGCATAAATTTTGTAGTGAAGAAAAAAAAACAAAACACGTAGATAGAGATAGAGAACTGTAAAATCGAATTAAGAATGTGCGCTTGGGAAAGGAGTAATTCGCAATGGTAATTGGAGGATCGAGCAAATCAATTCCCGGTGTCGAAGGTAAGCCGTATTACCCTTTACAACACTGAAAGACTAGCTAACGACGGGCCTTCACAGGGAAAATTATTGCCTACCATTTGTCATTTTATTTGCCAGATATGTATAAGTTTTATCAGTGGCAATATTTTTGTGTGGGAATTTTTTATCTTGATAAAAGCATTTGTAAGATGGCTTAAAACAAGTATGTTCGTTGCATTGGAGCGCAAATAAGCTTAGAATAAAAATAATTTTCCGGGAAATTTGCCACTTATTCTTATTACTGTAAACGAGTGATTCTTGTATATATGTATTAGGGTGATCCAAAATAACTAACCTAGCGAATTTATAGTCTTAAAATGACCTATTTACTGAGTAGGAAATTCTCCCATTTGAAAACATTTTTATTTCAATTTTAAAAGTTGTCGGTCGGCATTTGAAATTTTCTGTGTAAATAACATGTAAAAAAAAATTGTTTTCATTAAAAATGTTACAACTTTTGAACCGTTAAGAAAAGTTATAAAAAAGGTATAAAGGTTTTTCTAGGCATATTCTTGTAGAGTATTAATTCTCTAAAAAATTACCCTGAACTTGGCTATCTTAGAGGCGCTTTAAAGTATTAAATATGTTGCTGAACGAGGTATAGCGTTAATACAAAATTCTAATCGAACTTTGGCGAAAGACGAAGAACGAAAGCAATTTCTTTTGCAAGTAACACAATTACAATTAAATAATTTAAAAAGTAATTTTTAAGCAAAAAACACAACCGACTTCAATTCTCATATAAAAATTTAGGAGTACCGTCAATTTTTTCATGAACCAATCATCGGATCTAAACCAAATTAGTATGGGACCACATGTGAGACACGCAACATGCAACGCAGTGTACTACTAACTTGTTTGACTTATGTTTAGAGAAACTTTGAATTGTTAATTTATTCCTTACTTATGTGTTAAAATAAATATAAAAAATGTTTTGTCTTTTCAACGTGGGGAATTTGTCTTCCTGGAATGTTAAAAAATTCTGGTCACTTTACTTAAAATGATTTACACTATTAGCTTTGTCCGGTCGACTAATCATATGTCAAAATATATAATAACAAACAAGCGCGAAGAAGATATTTAACATGAACAGGAAAACTAATAATTAAAATACAGTAATTATAAACAAAAATTTTTATACAAACAACAATACATGAAGTGCTGAACAGTAAGACGAAGAAATGTTTGTATGTCATCTCAGCAGAGCAATAGGGGTATTCTTGCACGATGCACGGATTGTACGAAATGCAAAAATACTATTCCAAATTTCGAAGAGTACGAGAGCATCCCATTGCAAAGTGGTAGCGTGCATGGGCAGCGTTGCCAGGTTGACGTTTGTAACGTCATTTGGACGTTTTTTGTATCCTGTTGACGTTTGGACGTTTTTTGTGTAAAAGATTACGTTTTTTAATTTCCCAGTAATTTTTCTCTGTTACTAAATCTTATAAGTAGAACTGGTTTTGAATTATTTTCTTAATAAATCTTTACAAGCTTTGTGTTTTGCAGCAGCTGCTTCAAAAGATATTTATTCCTTGGACACAGATGATTAAAATATGATGCAAACCAAGTGTACGCGCATTTTTTTGGATTCTTGGACAAAGGCTGGTTGTGTAAACACTTGAGGTTACGAGACTAATTGTAATGTTTGCAATTGCACATTAAAAGCCAAATCAGGAAGAGCTGATCTATTGCAACACGCACGCTCGCAAAAGCATCAAAAAAGCTGTATTAGCATAAAAAGTCAGAAAAAAGTAGGCGACTTTTTTAAGACTTCATTGAAAATGTAATGAACGCAAAAAAGGCTGCAATATTGCTATGCTCCTTCTTAGCAGAACGTAGTTTAGCATTTTCGACAACCCACCCCCTAACTAAATGTGTACAAGAAAAAAAATTATTAAAAATCAACGCGATTATGTAGCCCCTTTAAACTTGCACATTATTGTCCTGAAATTTAATGGGCTATCAAACTGCATACTCAAAAAAAAATTAAAAAAAATCTGAATAAAAAGGTGAAAATATAGCTGAAACTTTGCAGATTTTTGATAATTTTTGCACAAAGTTTCAAATATTAAGTTTCAAATATAATGGATTTATATTTTGTTTGTTATATAATGAGTTTGCCTTTTATGGAAAAATAATAAACATTAAATAAACAAAAGAAAAACAGCCAAAATCGATCAAAATGTTGATGACTTAATCAGCTGATCACAAGTGTATGTATAAAATCATTTTTATATTAACGATCTCAAACCAGTTTACAATGAATTCAAAATGTACTCCGTCTAAATGACATTTTAGCACACCTTACGTACATATGTATCTTTGTATACAATAAAAGTTTAATAAGAACAATTTTTTGTACATTTATTTGACAAAGCCGTTTTTGGGTAGGAAATGACGTTTTTTCAGACCAATAGGGACGTTTTCTCATGCCGAAGACCTGGCAACACTGTGCATGGGTAGCAAGCACGGTGCAGCGAACAAAGGTGGCGCCGTCAGTGGTACCGCTACTTTGGTTTTGCCGATTTTGACAGTTGTGGTAACTTGTAAATAAACCTTTGTTTACAAATCAGCTAAAGAGAAATTTGAATTATAAGTGAAAAATCAGTTTAAATTGTGTTAATTTGCAATTTGCGAGTGATTTTTTAGTTGAAGACTGCTTAAAAACTAGTTCAATGAAGTGCTGTGTGTTATATTGCGACAGCCGTCAAGATGCAAGAAGCGTAGATGCAAGTGTAGCGCTGAGACGAATCGCTGCATTTTGTGTACATAGGGCACGGCAAAGCCGTTCCCGAAATGTTTCTCTATTATTATATTAACAGCATTTCCTCACAAGGATTTTGTTTCTGCTCCACGCAGCTTCCATTAGCAAGTTAACTAATCAATCCCGCAGAGATGCTGCTGCAGTTTTCTGCAGCAGCCTTAATTGCAAAGCAATGGAGTGCACTAAAACGTTTGCTGAAGCAGCCGCAATTGTAAAGCAATGGAGTGCCCTAAAATGTTCACTATTCTCTAATAGATTAGGTGAAAAATGCAATATTTTCACATTTAGCAAAATTAAAACACGTTTTTCGCTGTAAAGTGAACTGCTTTGGCAGTTTCAACTCGTTCTTCTTTTCGCTCTATTCTTTGTTTACTTGTGGTACACAAATATCAACGCCCAGGACGGCGCAATCTTGTATTCTATCATTCTTGGGTAGCAAGCAGCGAAATCATGTATCAAATACAATAACAAGAGACAGAAAAAAAAATATGAAGCGAGCGAGATGAGAGGTTGAGAGAAATATGTAGCAATTCCAACAAAAAAACAACTAGCACAGTGTCGCATTTATCTTGCTATGCTATTTTGCAAAATATATACATGGGTTTCGACGTTGTATATTTTGCAGCGATAGGAAATGCCGTTTCCCATGTATTTTGTTGTTGTGTGTTTGCAAGTTATGCAATCCATGCAATCCGTGCTACGTTCAATGGCTTTGCAAGATTTGGAGAATACCTCTAATGTTGTTGTCCGAAGAAATCTTGGCAGGGGACGGACGATGAGTTTAACATGAACACACGATCACGCGACACTTACACTGTAGGTTTGTTGTTATGCGTTAGAACTAAATTGCGATAAACGTGAGCGCAATTGTCGGTGTCGGTTTTATAGTTCATCCTTTTGTGATTAGGGGTGTTCATAATATGTAGCATCTCTAAAACATAGCGTTTATTATAGATTTTCTCTTGTTGCAAGATTGCTACTTTATTAAAGTCGGGATAATGTCCCGTATCCTGGCAATGAGATGACAATGCTGTCTTATTGCCCGCCGAATTGTTCCTCAACTTAATGTTTGATTTGTGAGCGGAAATCCTTGTCTTTAATTTCGATTTTGTTTTCCCCACATAAACCACATCGCATACGTGGAACGCGTCGCCACTGCATGATATTCTATAAATTACATCAGACTTCTCATTTATTGGAATTTTATGTTTGGTATTAGAGTAAATTTGTTTCAGCGTATTGTCATAAGTAAACGCTATGCGGAAATTGTCCTTGTCATATATTTTTGAGTATTTAATTCTCTCAGATAATCCTGGTACATATGTTGCCGATTTATACATTTTGTTGTTCCCGTCACTGTTTGATTTCTCTTTACCGGTCTGGACCTAGTAGCCATGGGTAATAGCGCAATTTTTTTTGGCGCTATCTCAATAACGCCAGCACCACCTGTGGTGTCAGCGTACTAACTCAGCGCAACAGCGCAGTGTACTGAATTAAACACGGCGCCATCTGAGTGTCACCACAGTACCCATCGTCATACAGTGTAGTGCACCATACAGTGGTGTCATATCTATTATTTCTATAATTTTCGGCGCTGAGCAACGCTTGTATCGCCACCCGAATTTAATTGCTAGGAATGTTGTAAATGCCACGATATTCTCATCATTCTTGAGCAAAAGCTTTAAATTTGCGTTCTCAACGCTCAAAAGCAAAACCAAAGTACGTGTAAATTTTCAAAGAGTTAAGGCGAATTGTGTAAGTGTTTCATGTGTTGCTTGGTGTTAATGGCGCTTTCCATATACTGGTGTTGGCGCAGCAACTCCGGCTACGGTGTTAACGCAATTGCGCTGCGCAGCGCAGTGTTACCCATGCTTAGGACATAGCAGTCGCGGATAAGCTTATTAATTAAGCAATGTGGAAATTCATTTTTCCGCAGGATATCTTTGATAGTGGCTTTGTGTTTTTCTTATGATAATTTCGTCACTTATCGTGGGAACTCTTGCTATAAAATTTTTGGCGGTATTCCGAATTATTTTCTTCTCATGTTTCGAGTTAAAGTTAATGAGCCTCCCTGATGCTGTAGGTTTCTTATACCAGTCAACTGTTAATGTGATATTTTTCCTTATTATTGGGGTGTCCATTTTTATATTTCTAATGAAAATTTTATTTTCTTGTAATTGTTTAGTGTGTTAAGCATCTTGTCAATATTTTCTGTTGTAGCAATTGCAAAGATGGCGTCGACATATTTAGTTAGTAATCGGGGTTTGCTTTCGGCGTCATTTTCAAATTTGATTAATAATTCCTCCATAACTATGTCTGCGATAACCGGTGAAGAGGGGGAACCCATAGGCATTCCTGACTTTTGCTCGTAAATCTTGTCGTTATATTTTAAATAGCGATTCTCTTTAATACAAAATTTCAATATGGTTAAGAAAAGGTCTTTGGTTAGAGTTGTATGTTCTTGTATTGAACTCCACTTGGAATCTATTATCTCTATGGCTAAATCCACGGGTATGCTTGGAAAAAGCGAGACGACATCAAACGACACAAGACTTTCATCGTCTTAAATATATGTTTTTCCAATCTTTTCTTTAAAACTCGACTGTGTCTTTCACATTAAACTTGGAGGACATTGTTACATTTTTGAGCACGCGGACAACATATTTACATAGGTTATAGGACAGAGAACTGATGGACGAACATATAGGATTTAGTGGGATTCCTTCTTTGTGTATTTTGGGCAGACCGTAAATTCTGGGGGGATTAGCCGTTTTGCACGTTAGGTTATTCCTTTCTTTTAAATCAATCACTTTGTTTGTGTGAATTTTCACTACAGTTTCGTTATTTTTAGCTTGTAATTTATTCGAGGGATCACGTTTCAAAACCCTGTATGTCGAAATGCCATTGACTATTTTCTGCATCTTTATATCGTATTCAGATTTTTCCATCATTACAGTTATGTTTACTTTGTCCGCATTGAGAATTAAAAGTTGGTCATTGTTTTTCAGGAGCGTCTTAGTAGAATGTAGGGTATCACGAATAAATCTATCTCTAATGGTGATTGTCATTTTATTAAGGTGGTCTCCTATTAATGTCGTCAGATTATTTCTTTCTATTTCCTGATTATCTTTATCTTTAATCGTCTGTATGCAGCTTTCCCCATCTGCAATAATTTAAAAAAGGGGAAAATCTTTCTTGGTCATTGGTGAGGCAAATTTAGGTCCTAAGGATAAGAGCCATTGAACGTCATTTGGAATTTGTGAAGTTGTTGTGTTTTGAAACCATTATGGTACAGCCCTAATGTTAAGTAGTTGTTTTTGTTTGTCCCTTGGCTTTTCATACTTTTTGGTTTGACTTTTCTTAATATTTGTTGTGAGAGTGTTGATTATTTTGTTTTCACTTTCGAAAAACGCATTTGAATCGCGCATACTTAGTTGTTGTTTAATCTGAGCTTTTAGTGTGTTTAGCTCTTTCTTCTTTCGTCGAAGTATTTCGGGTTTTATGTTGATAAGTAGATTCACTAATTTACTTTGGACTTTCTGGACATATGCAGACACTGAGTTGTTGATATTTGATTACATCTTGTTGCTGGTGTTGTTGCTAATGATGTAGGCAAAATTTTTAGTGGCATCGTTGATAAAATCGGGTTTTAAGCCGCTTCTTCTGTACTTTTCCAAGAATTTGGTAGATTCTGCTGTTTTTGTGATTTGCTGTGTGATATTTTGGTAGCGTTTGATGTGTTTCCTGGTCTTGATGTTATAGTTGTTTTTTATGTTAGTGTAAACATTTGACTAATTTTTATATTCTTGGTGTGTGAAAAATCAAACAGTGACGGGAACAACAAAATGTATAAATCGGTAACATATGTACCAGGATTATCTGAGAGAATTAAATACTCAAAAATATATGACAAGGACAATTTCCGCATAGCGTTTACTTATGACAATACGCTGAAACAAATTTACTCAAATACCAAACATAAAATTCCAATAAATGAGAAGTCTGATGTAATTTATAGAATACCATGCAGTGGCGACGCGTCCCACGTATGCGATATGGTATATGTGGGGACAACAAAATCGAAATTAAAGACAAGGATTTCCGCTCACAAATCAAACATTAAGTTGAGCAATAATTCGGCGGACAATAAGACAGCCTTGTCATCTCATTGCCAGGATACGGGACATTATCCCGACTTTAATAAAGTAGCAATCTTGCAACAAGAGAAAATCTATAATAAACGCTATGTTTTAGAGATGCTACATATTATGAACACCCCTAATCACAAAAGGATGAACTATAAAGGCCGGTCCACATAGGACTTTCGCGTTGGCTTTGGCGTTGGCGTTGGTTTGACAGAACGCACGTTAAAAGAATGATTGCTACAATGAACGCTTGGCAGCGAATGCTTGGGTGACTAAATTAACATACTAACGACAGATAAATTAATATTTAATATCAATAATTGCATTAAAAACGATATTTCTTGCCTGCACTTGATTAAAAAGGGAAAATATTTCACACAATTTTATTTATTTGCAACAGCTGACGAGCAACGCACGCGAAAAGATGAGAGTTGGCCATCTTTTTGCTTTGTGTTGGCGTGAGCGTTGCCGAATTTTGGCTATGTGGACGGCTGCACTTGAATTCATGTATTCATAGTCAGCTGTTGAAGCGACGCCAACGCCAACGCAACGCCAAAGTTTTATGTGGACGAGCCTTAAAACCGACACCGACAGTTGCGCTCACGTTTATCGCAATTTAGTTCTAACGCACAGCTACAAACCTACAGTGTAGGTGTCGTGTGCTCGTGTGTTCATGTTAAACTCATCGTCCGTCTGCTGCCAAGATTTCTTCGTACAACAACATTGCTCTGCTGAGAAGACATACAAACATTTCTTCGTCTTACTGTTTAGCACTTCATGTATTGTTGTTTGTATAAAAATTTTTGTTTACAATTACTGTATTTTAATTCTTAGTTTTCCTGTTTATGTTTAATATCTTCTTCGTGCTTGTTTGTTATTATATATTTTAACATATGATTAGTCGACCGGACAAAGTTAATAGTGTAAGTCGTTTTAATGCACTTGTGCATATGTATGTTTTTGTTGGTTTATATTGTGAGGATGTACAAATATTGTTTTCCTTTTTTAGTCCTGAAGATGCCTTCAGACTGAAGGCGAAATATCGACCAAAATAAAACTAAAAAGTAAATAAAGCAGAAAAACATTTAATGTTTTATTTAACATACGGCCTATAGCTCAAAAATAAATTATTAAATTATACTAACCGGCCAATAAGCAACACAATCAGGAAAAAGTTTGTTTCTAAAAATCTGATCTATATTTTGTGAATCTTGAACTATACTGATACATCTAAATATGTAGTTGTTATTGAATGATTTATTTTATTCTCATTTTGTACTTATTTTTTAGATTTTCTAATATTGGGTGCGTTCAGAAATGCATCAAGCCAAAGCATCAGAGTCTTTTATATCTAAATTATAATTGATGGAAATGTCTTATTTGCGCAACTAAGTTCCAATCCGGCTTTTAACCGTGGTTGCGCATAGTTGTCATTTCCATCAATTAGAGTTTAGAAATAAAAGAGACTGATGCTTTGGCTTGATGCATTTCTGAACGCGCCCATTAATATGTTTTGTTTTTGTAAACTTGAAGTGCGTTGATTTTTTATTATATGTATAATTTTCTGGTATTTTGATTTTTTTATGGGAACAAATAGAAATTGGTTTTTTCGAATGTAAGATAAAAAATACGATTACTCCAAAGAAATAATTTTCTGCAAAAATTAATGAAATAGAGGAAGGACTTTGTAAGTTATCACACATAAACTTTCATGATAGTTTTTTGTACATTTTTTGTTACTTTTACGCACGAAAATATGTAAATGTATGTACATACACATACTTGTTTATGTATGTATATATATGTACATATCCATATATGCGTATATATTTATTAACTATCTACTGTGTGGGTTTCTTGGGCTACACGCGTGAGAGTTTACGGGCAGAAGCATATGTATGAATCTTCCGTTGTACATAAGCGGGGGATACATATACGTTTCCATAAACAGGCAGAGTGCAGCAATGTATTAAGATTCAGGACATAATAGGACAGCTCATAAATGCTGCGATGTACAGACCTTAGATGCACAAGTGTTAATGTACGTGTAAAAAACTCTACGATAAACGAGAAACTTAATTTCTTCCTGTTTCGCATGTATGTGCACTCGCGAAAACAGTAGCAGGTATTGAATTGCTAGCAAATAGAATGTATGCCTTTTTTCACACAAAGTGGGTAATCTTCTACAAAGTGGTTAGTATTTTACAAATTTGTATACCCAAGTTTCCTCCAAGAAATGAACTTCAGTCTAGTTTACAAGCACGACAACGGAATACAAAAGATTTTTTTTAGCGCAGTATTAGACAAAGTTACGGATTTCCCTAATTAAAGGTTCTTTATGCCCTGTATGCAGCTCTCAAAGTATGAAATGTTAAATACATACATACATTTCGTCACCTGAAATGCAAAAAGGCTTAACAACATCGTAAATGAAATGGAAAAAGTCGTGACTAATATATTAATTTGTGGGGAGTTGTAATTCGATGAAATCCATCATATGAATCATAAAGTGAATTTTGAATTTTTAATTAGTTATGACTTTTTGCATATGTACTTACAGGCAATTTTTTCACACAAAGTGGAAATTCTACAAACATACAAACTTTCATACACACATAAATAATCTATCCTCCAGACGAGCGCTCGCGGTCGTTCAAAAACTCAATCTTTACAAAACGAGTAACTGATTGAGTTTCACAAAAAACGCTCGCAACCAACGATCGATCGCGAAAGATCGAACAAACGACGCTTGCAGCGAAAGCTTCTCTCTCGTAATTTTAACGAACATTGATATTGCTCGTAAAGGTGAAATTAGTCAAGAACGCAGAACTTATTCTTAAACGCTGTCTGTATACGCAGAATTTTGTCGATTACTGGAGCCCGCAGTGAATACGCAGAAAGCAGCTGTTTACTTCAGTGTTGCTTACTACAGTGTTACCACCCATCCATGCCTTTTCGTAAACTTACCTTTTCAACAACAACTTTTCGTGCTATAATAGATCGTAGCTAAATATAAAGTACTTATTTTTCGAGAAAAAACCTTATTCGATAGTAAATTTCAAATATTTTAAACGTATTTTTAATAGGAACTTATATTTTTTCACCATTTGCAAAACTTACGAACTGGCAACCATCTATAGAAGGAAGAAATCAGCTGACACGGAAGAATATAAATTCCACAGATTTCTGCGCTACGGGCTACAACTACAGCAAAATTCTGCGTTGTTGAATTTTCATTTACATGGCGATCTGGTAAGATAGATCGTGTCAGCTGACTCGGGTTTACGTACCAGTGCGTTTACGTTCTTCACTATTTCAGCTTAAGAGTTCGTAAATGCTTTTGTTCGCAGCACAACTTTCTCAATCGCGTAAAATTGCAAACACTCAATTTTTGGCCGCGATTGGTTGTGAGAAAGATCGTTCTCCGCACTCTGATTTAAAATCAGGTAAAACTTGACATTTAAGAACTATTTAAAATAACGATTAAACCAAAAGATAAATAACAAAACATATTGTATGCTTTTATTGAGGATTCTAGTATTAAAAAAAAATACATATTTCCTTATAATTGCAAAATTTACTCAGTGTACCTACTTTATTAAACAAAAATGCCACATCAACCTGCTTCGTCTAATGTTTGCATGCAACTAAATAAAATTTATTGTTCTTCTACCTTTTCTGTTGACGTTGTATACGTGTATAGCCCAAAACACAATAACACAGTGGCAGTGGCAGCGGCAGTTTTTCAAAATCAGCTGTTTTATTTTTTAAGTGTGGTGTCCAATGAAGCGACTCACAATCTCAGTATATCCAGTAAACAAACTTNCAATGACATGAGATAGCAAAGACCAAAGAATTGAATGACCTTTCTCCTCCGATTATAGGGCTCCCTGAGGGTAATTAAGAAGTGAAATATACCCTGGGATTCAGTAATTCAGCCTCATCTCAAGTCACTAAATTTGAGATTAACAATTAGTGACTATTTTTGTGACTTGAGACGATTTGGGTATTCAGAAGGAGAGAGTCACGAAAAAGTTCACCAAAAATGTGTGGTGAAAGCAAACACAGACAATCAACTGATAGTGTTTATGTATGCATTTCGCCCGCGCCGCTCAAAGAGTCGCAATGGCCGAGTGGTCAAAGCATTAGGCTGGCAGCCGAGAGGGTCCGGGTTCAAGTCCTCCTCGGCCGTAGAGGATTTTGTATTTTTTTTTTAATTAGTACCTTTTTATTTTTTTATTAGTTTTATTTTTTTTTTAAATTTTTAGATTTTAATGTTTTAAAAACAAACAAAAAATACATTTTTTTCAATACATTTGTATGATATTAAAGCATTTTAGTTTATTTCCTAATGAAATTGTTGTTAAACAAATTTCCTCTCTTCATTTTCGCTTTTTTTAATAAAATTGAAAGATATTATCTTTTCCTCCATATTTTTACTTTTGTGACCTGCTCTTAGCCAGCTGACAAATTAGTGACTTATTTTTGAGACTATAGACGTGAGACAGCGTACTGAATACCAAATAGTCTCAAAATCCAAGTTCACCACCAAAAGTCACTATTAGTGACTAGAGACCGCTTACTGAATGCCAGGGTTATTCACATGGAATTGGAGATAGGGTTGATAGATTTATTTTAAATAAATTGTGAATCTGCGAAAATATCTTTTCAGCAGATGAATATACTTTTTAACCTTTTTTCCGAAAATTTACATACAGGCTCGAAAATATGCGAGTAACATTACGTTTGTATAGTAACTTCTCCAGTAAAACATTGCAGCGAGAGCGTAAAAGCAAAATAGAGCGTAAAATTGAGAAGAAGAGAAAACTAGCAGAATAGGTTATTGAACACAAAACTAGCAAAAACTTGCAAGAGAACAGTTGTTGCACTGCTTTGACAATCTGCTGTAAACATTTTACTATTTATAAATCAGTTTTAAACTCTTTGCTTTACACACAAGCACTTACACTGTCCAGTACATCATTAATATTATGATTTCCACTCATTTTACTTTTGTTTGTGCCAAGGCGATTCAATATAAGGTGATAGCAGGAGTACAAAAACAAAAATTTACATGTATTTTGTTTTTGCTTTGGCGGCATAAACTGTCAAAACCTGTAAGTGTGTGTAGAAATTCAAACAAAATTTTTCAATTTGATATCAGAAGCCGTGCGGCGAAACACATACACAAAATCAACTGAGCTAGTAACACCACTTTTTATATATTCTTTTGACATTTATTCTTCTTCTTCTTCTGCTAGCTAATTTCTGCTAGTAAAAATTTCACTAGCAAGAATTTGCAGCTCTCTCGTGTTGTTACGCTCTCGATTCAGTGCTCTCTTGCGAATTTTTTGGGTTATCATACACTTTTCCAGTAAAGTTTGCAGGTTCCAGTACAAATTAGTACTGACTATTGGTAACTATACAAACCTATTCAAATATCGTCGCCTGGATGGAAAATTGCCGGAAGCGTCATTTTGACAATTTGTGGTTTTTGGATATCTTCTTTAGTTTCCGACTAATTGACTAAAATTTTTTCGCTTATTTGGTACAAATTGCGTTAATATTGCTGTCGTACTAAACTAATCAAGATCTTTCAAATAGAGTTATCTGTTCTTCTTTAGTTTCCGACATATTCAGCTTTATCATGAGTTTCATTTTCTAGAACCGGGTCACTTTTCGTTTGCGTGTGTTCACTACAGGTGGGTGAAAAAATTGTTGGCGAAATTTTGTTCGGGCGAAACTCACGATTAGGCTGATTAGTAAAAAGTATGGTTAATTTATAAAAATTGTTATCACATTTTGGCGTATATCACTAAAACTGACTGCAAATTTTTTGACAAATGTCGTATACGACAAAATTTTATTAAACTCATAAATGGTTGACACTAAACTAAAAAAATAAGATAATTTAAGAATTTCATGAACTAGTACATAGCATTCTCCGACACTTTGGAGAAAATCTGTAGTCGTGTTTCTGAGAAATTGCATTCCAAACTTCAATCGTGAGTTACCGAAAGTAACTTGTGACAATCTTTTATCCATACATAAATTATAATTGTCATTATTTTCGCAGTTGGAGTATATGCCAGACGAGTAACAGGTATATACATACAAGGATACCTAAATTAGCGCGTTGAACTTGTATATTTATCTCTCTCCAACGCATTAATTCTATATACGTAGGTACCAACGCCTGACAAAGTTATGTCTAAATTTAATAATGGCTCTATGACAAAATATTCATGGAATGTATTCGTAGATTTTTATTTACTTCATTTCATACATTAGCATTGATGTTTTGTTTTTCATACATTAGTATTGATGTTTTTTACTAAATACCAGGAATAAATATTTAATAAAAAACTATTTCATTTAAGCCTAACCAACTTTTAGTTGCTCGGAGCTAATTTTGGAACGCTTAACGAAATATTTTCATAGACAATAAATGCAACCCTGGGTGCATCATTAACGAGCAATTTCGCAGCTCTTCAAACATTTTCCACATTATGCTTTTAGGGCTAGTAGTTTCCGACCCCATTTGCTCGTTTTTTTTCAATTCTGAATTTAGGCTAGGCTTCATGGGAACTTACTGTGGGTGCAAACAGACCACATTTTGTAAACTGAATTGTGATATTTAATTTTATTTTATTATGAAAAATGAATTTAATGTGCAATTTTTTAAGTTTACTAGATGTAAGACAACTTTTAATTTTCTTTATATATTGCATGCTTTAGTTTTAATTCTGTTTAAGTTAAGTTGTAAAGGTGAAAATAGGCCTCCTGGGCAACCGAGCACATTAAAAAAAAAATCGGTAACGCGCGTAAAAGCATACCTCACAAGTGGTGTGGAAAATGCAAGAACAAATATAAATGGAATAATTTTCGAAATTATGAAATGGTTATTGGTATTTTCCATCTCAAAGGGGGTGATTAATTTGAACGTTATTTAAGCTGCCTTTACACGGTCGATTTTTGTCGTTTAACCAAAATCTACCCGTGTAAATTGCAATTCAACCGTAAAATGTAAGCGTTTTGGCTAGTCCATATCTTAAGTAAATTTTCCAGTCGACAGAAATCGACCCGTGAAAAGGCAACTTCAGGAATTTTTTAATTTTCTTTTTTTTTTTTGCTTGGGCGTCTTTTGAAGATGTGCCAAATTATATTGTCTACTTAAATACAAAACAACAATTTCTTTAAGCCATCTTGTGCAGCAATTTGTTGATCTTATCCTCACGGCTACCGAAATCACCAACCTCAACGTAGTGATTAGCCTTCTTGCGCCAGCCTCGGGTTGATGTGTTGAGCTTGAATAGCAACAGGAAGTTGGGGGCTTTCTTGAAGTGAATCAACGCACTGAATTTCGTGCGCTTCGCGAAATTTGCGTTCGATCACAAAGCAGAGATTGGGACACGCTTGACCATTCCACGTTTGTACATCAATTCACAAACTGATTTAAGATTTGGATAACCCCATATAGGGGGTTCGGCATAAGTAGCATTAATTGGTTGCCTTGCTCAATTTGACGAACACACCGTTTTAATGTGGCGAAGACAGAACTGTAAAACTACGCACTTTTTGTGCAACTTTGTTGATACCGCGGATGCGGATCACAAAAGCCAATTTGGATTTTTCAGGCCCGTCGAATTGGCCGCATTTCTTTGCCACACAGCGTTACTCCATCTCACGGCGTCCATCACGGAGTTTTCCTGTTTGATATTTCTCAGCATGCACCAAGTTTTCACATTTACGGAGTGCAATCACAGCAGAGCGCTTTAGTTTACGTTTGATCAGGGTAGCAATTTGCTGACCTGCTCTTGCTGAGCTGCAGCTTCGGCTCGGGGACAGGAGGCAGCTTCCTGGAAGGTTGTCTGCCCTTTGCTTGCGGTTTCTTACCGGCCCATGATGGCAGTCATCTTAACTTGTTACTTAGCATGTTGAAAAGGCGAAAAAAAGTTCGCCAAATGTTTGGAGCACATCGTAAATGAGCCACTCGATTTATAACATTTCTATAAACAATTTAATTAAATACTTTTTATACATAGATATGCTGCAACCATGCACTTACTTTCCCAAATTCCATCCTGTTTATCGGCATAATTTTCCAAATATGCATGCTACTTCATTACTAATTACTAAATTTTCCAACTGCGCCTTCTTTGTTGGCTCGACATATCCTAAAAAGACAAATTTACATTAAACAATAGAAATCGCAAAAATTAGCAAATAAAATACTCGCTTTGTTTTGTTTTGTTGTCAAATTCCTGAGAAATGTGAATTCACCACGATGCGATACAGAAAGAACAAGGACCAGGGATGTAATTTTAAGTAAATCTATTATTCAGTGGCAAGGCGCAGAGCGTTCGGGGCAGCAATATTAATTTGTATCAAATATAACATTAAACAGTGGTTCTAATACATTTTTTGATATTATTAACCAGAG
>NW_016157676.1:12705-15109 GCF_001687245.7 Rhagoletis zephyria | reverse complement strand
TCACGCGTATCAAGACACTTTTGTCCCATATTTCTGAAAGCTTGTAAAACCAATTTTGAATTGCACGACCCACTCCGTTGCTTATGCCAGGATTTTAACTCTCATTCCAGCACGTTTGATATATCAGATCCGCTTTTCAGCATTAAGAAAGCGATACTCTCCTCTCTCAATAAGTGAATTATTGACATAAATACATAAAATCAGCTGATGAATTTAGTTCTGTAGCTGAACAGTTTTAGATCTCGACACTTAACAAACTCCTGCCTATCGTGACTCGGCACAAAAATTTAAAATATTGGTTCCGTACGTCATGCGGACTGCGCCCCTCGTGCGGATGGGCGGGAATGGAGGGTAAAAACCGTTGGGATATTATATTATTAAAATGGCATTATTTTTGGCATAAACTAAACATTTTTATTCGAAATATTTGTAAATTGTATTTACATGCTGAAAATACAAAAAAAAAACCTTTGGGTCAGCGTTGTAATCTGACAACCCTGCAAAAACAGATATTTTTGGAAAAGTTTCATTGCTTTTTGTGTACAGAAAATTTGTTGTGCTTCTTAATTGAAAATTAATTAAAAACACGGTCTAACAAATAAAAGTAAATAATGGAAAATATAGGGAAAGGTCTGAAGATTTACGTGTTGTGAAAATATTAATGAGTTCAATGCCTCCGTTGATTTTAAATAGCTTTTATGTGATCATCGGCGCAGCCAGAAGGAAATTTAGGGGGGGAGGGGGGCTCGACCCTATTAAGCTGGCATTTCAGGGTACTATTTTGTATATATGTAAGGAAAATTTGAAAGTTAGGGGGGGGCGTGGCTCGAGCACCCCCTGCCCCTACCGGGTTACGCCCATGTATGTGATGTAGTCTTTTTGGTAAAGTGGAATCTTAAAGCAGTGTTATTTTGTAGAGAAAAACTAGTGAAGAGTCGCCGTAAGAGCAAAATTTGTGGTGCTCAGTTATGTGTTGATGTATCATCTTTTATATGACATTGATATTTCTTGCGCATATTTGCGCAAATTCTTAATAATTTTGTAATTGCAGAGCAAGTTCAGTTTTGCCGAGAAAATTTATTGTCGGTTTGGCTGGAAGATAATAGAAATACCATTGCGCTGATTAATTGGGTGCCAGAGAAGTTCAATGGCGACGTTTTAACGGAGAGCACAGTATCTGAAATTAAGAAGTTAGTGACCATTTTTGTCGGATATGTATAAAAAAAAATTTGGGAAGTGCAATAGACATGCAGAACGATTCAAAAGTGTACATTCCATTTGGCTTTCAAAGAGTGTTTCAATTTCAATCGATCAGGCGAAGACCCTTCAAAAATGTGGACGGCCATCATTAACTTACGAAGAAGGAGGATCACGATTAAAAAAAATTGCTACAGGTTTGTTGAGAGAGCACAGTACTTCACTTCTTGGATTTTAAATAAGACGTTAAATACTTCAGATAAATCAAAGATAAAGGCCAAGTTGGCTTCTAAAACTACAATCCCTCTTACAGCAGATGAAGCTTTTGCTTTCATAATTGAGAATCCCTTACAAAAAAAAAACAATACAATCGCATTAGGTCTTTGAGCATACAACCGAACTGTGATATATTTCCAAGCTACGGCAGTATTTTAGAAGCTAAGTCAAAGTGCAGACCCAAAGAAATAAGCGTTACCGAAACCATTGCAGAAGTAAGCTTACAAAATTTACTGAACCATACAGCATGAAGAATTTCGACTTTGCAGGAAAGCGTACTTAACAATTTTACTGACGTACGAAACGTAACTCTCTCTCTCATCTACGGTTTTGACGGCACAACCGGGCAAAGTCTAATTCCTTTGCAGTTACCTGATGACTTCGAAGAATTTTGTAGAAAAACAGAGCACCACAGTCTATTAGATTTTGTAGACCTCTAAAAATCCAATTTGCTAAGGAAGGCAAAGAACTTATTTTAAAAAGGCGTGAGTACTAGGTACTCATGAAATTTGATGTGTATACATATGCGAACGGCAAAGCATAAAAGTACGTTTACATATAAATATAATCTCAATCAAAGCTCGGTAACTGTCAAATTGGTTGTGCTTGTTATTCACACAACTCGAGGAAAAGTTAAACTTCTTGTCTGTGCCACCGTGGTCACTTTTTTTTGCAGCACATATTAGGCCATTTAAATATATTTATAACTGAATATTTTATTAAAAATACCTTTACAAACCTATTTTCCTTACTAGCGTCAATTTTTGTTTACTTTAATATTTGACATTCCTCCTCTTCTTCGCAAGTATAATCGATAAAACTAAGTTGGACACCAAAAAGTTATCGGTTTAATCTGTGATATTTTTAATTATAATTTTGCATGGCTAATCTCTTTTTCTAATAACAGATTAGGGAGTTAAGCTCGAAAATT
>NW_016157676.1:0-11915 GCF_001687245.7 Rhagoletis zephyria | reverse complement strand
TTTTTTTGATTTTCGCATATTTGTATAAGTATACATATGAATATATGTACATACCTAGTTAAATAGCTACATGTGTACATAGGTATGTATGTACATTTATATATTGAATTGCGCGAGGGTCAGTGACCACATAAAGCCAGAAGTTGAGGTAGGTTAGGGTTCTAAATTAACATAGGCCTAAGGCAAAATATTAGTATAGTACAAAGAAAGTTTGAATTTAAATCTCTATATAGAATTAGTTATTCCCTAGTTAAGCATTGCATATTTTTAAGTAAAAGTAGTAATAATGTCTTGATATTTTGGAGTAAATATATAAGTATGGATTTGTAATATCTTATAGTTTGGTCTAATTTCTGATGGAAGTGTGGGAGGTTAAATGGGGCTTTATTACTGCAACGAAGCCAAGGTAGGGCGGGCAAGGAGCAGCCAGAAAACGAATATTAGCGCTGCTGGCTATCATGATCCTGGCAGTTCATAGGAGTTAAGGTTTTCTTTGTGGCTATCGTGGTTTTTTTTTCTTAGTGTGCAAATATATAATTTTATCTAGTTAGTAGCGTAGGTGATTGAGAGTGTTGCTTGGTTTACGGCCGCGTAAATGAACCCACCCAGACTGAAGCTCCGGCAATAACAAGCGAGTGCACACGCCGCGGTAGTAGACATGCATCGCAAGCACCTCATCGAGTTCTATCAGACGGCCACGTAACAAACTAAGTAATTATTCGTTTAGTCGGTGAACTGTGTCAGGATAAGACTTCGGAATTTATTTTCTTACGTTTTCAATTGTATACTTTTGAATGTAAACAAAATCTCTATCAGCTGTTCTCCGACTTGCAAATTTCTTAAAATTTTCTGTTCGCGTACTATTTGCGATATTTTTCTCTTATGATTTTAAACGAACGTACCTATTGACTAACCAACATTTAACAGAACTGTTAAGAACGGCTTTAACTGACGTAAAACCAGATTTTGTCAAAGGGATCTTTTTATTTTTCTTTAATATTTATCTAACGTACATTAGAATAATAACAAAATTAATGTTTTCCATTTCTAATAATTTTATTTAAAAATAAAATTTTTGCATTTGTTGTTTTTTTTGTGGCTCTTTGTAGCATTTAGAATTTACATGTGGCTCTCTTCAGCCTCGGCCTTGCCCAGCCCTGCTTTAGTATAATGTACCATTCCCTGTATTCTTTAAACCAAAAGGAATATTTTTATGGGACTTTATAAGAATGTTGACTTGCTAGCATCGGAACTGCTTCTTTTACGTTTATTTGCCAAGAGTTCTTCAACGACTCGGCGCCAGTGAGTCACTCACAATCGCATGCTGCGAAAGGTACATTATACTACAGCCAGTCTTCCGACATTAGCTACTATTCTATAGGAACACCGATATGTATACTTCCTAATAGGTTTGTAAAATGCCCAATACCCAAATACCTCGTATGAATTATTATCGGTAAAAATTTGCGTACGCTCAAATCTGGCATCACTGCAGCAAGTGCTTTGTCACACATACCCTGCAGCAATAAGGCGGCCAATTTGCCGTAAAGGACCAGTACTTCACTGGTTAAAATTTGACTGGTCAGAATTGAACATTTGCCCAGTCCCAGGGTGGTGTTGTCTCGCAATTCAATAAAAAAAATTTTAAGAACACCTCCCTGTAAATGTCCCAATCGCTTGGTCTGGCCTTGATGCAAAGTGAACATTTGAACACACATTTACATGCGTGGCTGTAGCTCAGTGCGCAGAGATGCTTGCCACTATTTCAGGAGGGTCAGGGTTCAATGCCGTCAGAGGCAACATGGTTATAAAATGATAATTTTTTTTCTGTGTTTCCGAAAGGTGAAAAAGCATCTGTGAAGTGCGGAACGCAATCTTACTCCAACGAAAAAAATATCCAAAGTTGGTCTTGGCCAGGACTATCTTACGGTCAGTGTTGATTGGACCGGTCCTTTCCCAATGACACGCCAATGCTAAAAATGGCAGTTGAAAGCATTGGCAGGGGAATTATGAGGGACTAGTGCTGGTAAAACAATAGTGACTATCTGAGGGCTAACCCAGGGTGAGTCTAAATTACTGCAGGTTGTGAACATATGTCAGCGATGGGCTCACGCACACAACTACATTTTGCGAAAACAGCGAGACCCTGTAAAAATCGCGACTACTCCATGCATGAGTGAAAAGAGTACTCCCTAATTAACCACAATTCATATAAAAATATGGTCCAATTAACATTGCGATGTCCTAGGGCAGGACCATATACTCCATCTCTGCATTACATCAGAGTAGCACAAAACTCTGGAGTGCAATGGGGTATAGTCGTTGCGCTGGATATGCAGTTACAGTTGCATGGCTTAAGTTAGGTTAGGTTGTCGCGGTCGTCTATAAGACACACTTAGGCTCAGGGCCCTTTGTGATGCCGCATGTTGGGTCAGTAACTCCCAATCCCCCTTAAAACCATTTTGAACTTTGAACGAATTTTAGAGGATCCCTGAATTCGACGCATCTAAGGTCCCCCAAGTTGTCGAAGAATTGCCTACCGAGAGTGGAGAGTCTTCGTCTAGATAGAGCAGGGCATTGGCACAACAGGTGCAGAATCGTTTCCTCCTCCTCTTCATCTTGACAACTTCTACAGAATTCATGTAAACATAGGCCAAGTCGATAGGCGTGCTTGCCAATTAGGCAGTGTCCTGTTATGACGGATACTAATAATCCAATATTGGGCTTATTTAGACTCAGTAGCAGTGCGTTTGGCGCTGAGCACCGGCCATAATTGTTTGGCAGTTTTGCAGGTGATGTCGTCCTGCCACCTTTCGTTCGCANGCCAATTAGGCAGTGTCCTGTTATGACGGATACTAATAATCCAATATTGGGCTTATTTAGACTCAGTAGCAGTGCGTTTGGCGCTGAGCACCGGCCATAATTGTTTGGCAGTTTTGCAGGTGATTTCGTCCTGCCACCTTTCGTTCGCTACTTTAGTGAGCCTCTCGGAGATAAGTAGCTTACAAGTTTGCAAGGGTATTCCTATTTCGTCGTTTATATCCTCAAAAGGAAGTTTCGTGTCAAGTCGCGCCAGTTCGTCGGCCTTAAAATTCCCCTCTACGCCGCAGTGTCCCGGAACCCATATTACCTTTGGGCGAAATGACTCAGCCATCTCGTTAAGAGATGCGCGGCATTTCATGGCTACCATGGAGGTTGTCGACTGCTTCGTGAGGGACTTTATTGCCGCCTGGCTGTCAGTGAAGATGTAGATATCAACTTGGGGTATCATATCACACTTTACCAGTTTCGTGGCCCTGTCGATTGCCATCAGTTCAGCCTGAAAAACGCTACAGTGGTCCGGGAGACGAAAGCTGAGGGAGATTCCCAGGTGATGGGAGTATACACCTCCTCCAACCCTTCCCTCGAGTTTTGAGCCATCTGTGTATACATGGATGGACTCTACACTACTTACAACGTCATGCTTCCACTCTTTCCTTGAGGTGGAGGTTCGCGAGCGCTGTAGCGGGAGCAGGTTCTGGAAGTGCATAGTCCACCAATCCGGGTAGCCCCGGAAACTCCGTTAGTATTCTACCGTGACCATGACTGGTATTTGACCACTTATTTAGAATGTTCATTCGAATTGCCGCGCCACTTGCGACTTGTTTGGCATGTGGGTCCACCGGAAGTAAATTCAGTAGGGCATACAGTGCCTTGCATGGTGTTGTTCTCATCGCACCAGTTATGAGTGAGGACGCAAGCCTTTGAACCTTGTCCATTTTTTTGAAGTTTACGCCTTTCCCAAGGACGTTCCACCATACCACTATACCGTGATAGAGAATTGGCCTAACCACCGCCGTGTATAGCCAGTGTATTATTTTGGGTTCCATCCCCCATTTTTCCCCTATTGCTCTGCTGCAGGAATATAGTGCCACTGTTGTTTTGCGCACTCTATCTGCAACGTTGGGCCCCCAGTTTAGTTTCCTATCTACTATGAGACCTAGATATTTGGTCTCTTCCTTTTTGCGAGGGTGTTGCCTTCTAGAGTTATGTTCCCGAGATCAGGTATCTTGTGCTTCCTGGTGAACAGCACAAGGTCTGTTTTTTCAGGATTCACTATCAGTTCTCGCCTGTTACACCACAGGGGTAGTTTGTTGAGGGATGTTTGGATCAGATCTGTCAACTTTTATTACTGGTTCACCTAACCCTGCGCCTATTTATCGGCCGATTAACCTTCGTTCAATAAACGAGGTTAGTGAATTTCTTACTCCCAGATTTATCAGAGATGAGATAATCGCTGCTGGAGATACATTGTTGAAAGCACCCTTGATGTCCAGGAAGGCCGCGAGGGGTATTCTTTGTAATAAAGTGATCTTTCGATTGTGTGCACTAAAGAATGGAGTGCTGTTCCGACTGATCTCCCTTTGTTGTAGGCATGTTGGGCTGCCGAAAGTTTGCTGCCCACCTTGTCCCTAATGTGCCCATCTATTAGTCTCTCTAGAGATTTCAACAGGAAAGACGACAGACTAATTGGTCTGAAGTCTTTTGTTCTCGTGTGTGTAGTTTTCCCTGCCTTGGGAATGAAAACTACTCTTACCTCCTCCCATTTGTGGGGTATATAATTAAGTATAGGTGCTATCATTTCTGCTGTATGCTGTAGGTCAGCGGGAATAATTCCGTCTGGTCCCGGAGATTTAAACGGTTGGAAGATGCTAATAGCACGCTTTATGTTCCCCTCGGTAATGATATTCGCTGGAATGTCATCATGGTTGCCTATGATTCGGGTATTTGTGACTCTACTGTGGAGGCTACCCGGAAAGTGCGTCTGTACATGAAGCTCTAGAGTTTCTTCGCTGCTAGTTGTCCAATCACCATCCTCCTTGATGAGATAGCTAATATTGCTGGGACTCATAGATAGTATTTTGCCCAATCTGCTGGCCTCCGAAGTACTTTCTATCTTCTGACAGAAGTTCCTCCATGAGGAGCGCTTAGCGTCCCTTATTGCATACTTAAATCGGCGTGGCCAGTCTTTAAATTCACTCCAAGAGTTGGATCTCTTAGCTTCATTAAATTTTGATCTTCTCAGTGGACCACCATGGGGGTTTTGGTTTCCTACTTGTTGCCCTGATTGGGTATGGCTTTACTCAATCCCGACTCTTGCGTCCTGGGCAACGTGAGCAACCCATGTGCAAGATGCGGTAACCAATCCGAGTGGAGCCTTGGGTCACGGCAGAAAGAGAGGGAGCTTCGGTGGGGCCACTCCGACTTATTCAGTTTAAGGGCTCACTGAAGTCTGCATCGTCTGTTCACTAGTAGGTGCGGCTGCAAGCGGGTGTCTGCTTGGAGCAAGCGGCTCGCTATATAAACGGGTATTTGGTTGCGAAACCACCCCCGTCCCAGCAGTGGGTTGTGCGCTGGGTTAGGGACCCGCCACGTAAAAACTACTTCCAGTGAAGAAGCAAGGCAAAGCCTCGGATGAGATCCCCCCCTTATGATAACGACCACGGCAAACGTTTAAAGGACTACAATTTGAGGGCATGCACCTGGAATGTCCGGACCCTTAATGGGGAAGGTGCCTCTGCCCGGCAAAAAGCTGACATCACCGCCATCCAAGAAATGAGTTGGACGGGGCAAGGCAAGCAATGTCTGGGGCCTTGCGACATCTACTATAGCTGTCATGTAAAGTAGCGCAAATTCGGAGTAGGAGTTGTGGTGGGAAAGAGACTCCGTCGCCGAGTACTGTCGTTAACCCCGGTGGACGAGCGTCTAGCCACAATCCGCATCAAAGCGAGATTCTTCAACATCTCGCTCATCTGCGCCCATGCCCCGACGGAAGAGAAGGATGAGGCATCCAAGGATCTCTTCTATGAGCGCTTGGAGCGCACGTACGAGCGCTGCCCCCGTCATGATATCAAAATCGTGCTTGGCGACTTCAATGCCAGGGTGGGCAAAGAAGGGATCTTTGGAACCACCGTCGGAAAATTCAGCCTCCACGACGAAACGTCCGACAACGGATTGAGGCTGATCGACTTCGCCGGGGCCCGAAACATGGTAGTATGCAGTACTAGGTTCAAGCATAAAAAGATCCATCAAGCTACCTGGCTGTCTCCGGATCGAAAAACGAGAAACCAAATCGATCATGTTGTGATAGACGGAAGGCACGCTTCCAGTGTTTTAGACGTACGCACACTCCGAGGCCCAAACATCGACTCGGACCACTATCTTGTTGCAGCCAAGATACGCACCCGCCTCTGTGCAGCAAAAAATGTGCGCCCAAATATGCAAGGAAAGCTTAACGTCGAAAAGCTGCAATCACAACAGACAGCCAGCGCTTTCGCTACTCGACTCTCACACCTGCTCTCAGAGAGCACTCTTCAACAAACCGACATATGCGAGCAGTGGAACCACATTTCCCGCTCATTAAGTACCGCCGCCGAAGAAGTAGTCGGATTTCAGCGAGCCCGAAAGAACAACTGGTACGATGAGGAGTGTCAGGAAGCTTCAGAGAAAAAAGATGCCGCCTACATGGCCACGCCACGATCGGGCGCGCTATGTGGGACCGCTATAGGAATCTGAAGAGGGAAGCGAGACGTATTTGCCGCAATAAGAAGAGAGAGGCCGAAATACATGAGTGCGAAGAGCTTGAAATGCTGGCCGACAGGAAGAATGACCGAAAATTTTACCAGAGAGTTAGGCGACTTACGGAAGGTTTCAAGACCAGGGCGTACTCCTGTAAGAACAACAATGGCGACCTAGTAACCGATGTTCAGAGCGTACTTACCCTACTAAATGGTAGCAGCACGGAAAGTTGTGGAAAAGAAGAGCCCGAGCCCGCAGTCGATGATGACGGAGTCAACGTTCCACCGCCTGACTATGACAAGGTACGAATAGCAAAAATCGGCTGAAAAACAACAAAGCTGCTGGAGCTGACAGGCTGCCAGCTGAGCTATTCAAGTACGGCGGCGAGGAGTTGATAAGGTGCATGCATCAACTCTTGTGCAGAATATGGTCAGATGAACGCATGCCCGACGACTGGAATTTAAGTGGCTCTGCTCAATCCACAAGAAAGGTGACGCCGCCAACTACCGCGGGATCAGCCTTCTAAGCATAGGTTACAAGGTCTTATCGAGCGTATTGTATAAAAGACTGAAGTCCACCGACAATGAACTGATTGGGCCTTATCAGTGTGGCTTTAGACCTGGCAAATCCACCATAGACCAGGTATTCACAATACGCCAAATCTTGGAAAAGACCCGNAAGCCCACCGTCAATGAACTGATTGGGCCTTATCAGTGTGGCTTTAGACCTGGCAAATCCACCATAGACCAGGTATTCACAATACGCCAAATCTTGGAAAAGACCCGCGAGAAAAGGATCGACACTTACCACCTATTTGTCGACTCTAAAGCCGCTTTTGACAGCACTAAAGGAGTTGCCTATACGCCGCTTATGTCTGAATTTGGCATCCCCTCAAAACTCATACGGCTGTGTAAAATGACGTTGAGCAATACCACCAGCTCCGTCAGAATTGGAAAAGACCTCTCCGAGCCGTTCGCCACAAAACGGGGTTTCAGACAGGTCGACTCCCTTTCATGTGACTTCTTTAATCTGATGTTGGAGAAGATAATAAGAGCTGCAGAACTGAACCGCTCAGGAACAATTTACTACAAGAGCGTGCAATTGCTGGCTTATGCCGATGACATCGACATCATCGGTAACAAAAACCGCGAAGTCTGTTCTGCCTTTTCCAAGTTGGATAGGGAAGCAAATCGCATGGGTCTGGTGGTAAACGAGGACAAGACGAAGTATCTCCTGTCATCAAACAAACAGTCAGCACATTCGCGCCTTGGCACCCACGTCACTGTTGACAGTTACAATTTCGAGAAAGTAGAGAATTTCGTTTACTTGGGAACCAGCATTAACACCGATAATAATGTCAGCATTGAAATCCAACGTAGAATCACTCTTGCCAACAAGTGCTACTTTGGACTGAGTAGGCAATTCAGGAGTAAAGTCCTCTCTCGACGTACGAAAACCACGCTCTATAAGTCATTCATCATGCCCGTGCTGGTATATGGCGCAGAAGCATGGACAATGTCAACATCCGATGCGGCGGCTCTTGGAGTGTTCGAGAGAAAGATTTTGCGGAAGATTTACGGTCCTTTACGCGTTGGCGACAGCGAGTACCGCAGACGATAGAACGAAGAGTTGCATGAGCTTTACAACGACATGGACATTATGCAGCGAATTAAAATACAGCGGCTCCGCTGGCTTGGCCATGTCGTTCGAATGGACACCGACGTTCCAGCTCTGAAATTATTCAACTCGGAACCCACTGGTGGTATCAGAGGAAGAGGGAGGCCCCCACTGCGAAGGAAAGATCAGGTGGAGAATAACTTGGCTTCACTTGTCGTTTCCAATTGGCGTCAGGTGGCACAGAAGAGAAACGACGACTGGCGTGCTTTGCTGAACTCGCCAAAAACCGCTTAGGCGGTTACAGCGCCAAAAAAGAAGGAGAGAAGCACAAAACTACTTGCAACATATTAACAATGGAATTGTTGATATATTTTTCCGCTTGTACACGCTTTTATTCTTCACTTCACAGATGCTTTTTCGCAATTAATAAAATCCAAAAACAAAAATAAAAAATTACATGTTACTTCTGGCGGCATTCGAAGCCGAACATGCTTGGAGCTAACAAATAACAGCGAGCATCTCTAAACGTTCAGCTACAGCCAGACATGCAACTGTGCTTTCAAATGCTCAACTTAAATAACATTTCGTTCAAACATGAGCAGTGATCGGGTAACAGTAAGATGGTGCAGGGGGACGAGTTGGTCCGCTACAGCATGACAGACGAACACTTTTATAAGTACTCCAATATACCACAAATAGACTACATGGTCCAACGATTATTGAAGGAGAGCATTCAGTTGGTGTTGAATGTTCAGTGAGTGAGGTTGTGCTAGCGTTTAAAAAAATGCTTGTTAACCGCAATAAAAGCAATAAAAGCGCGAGCACATCCTCACCGCATGAATGTTCGATAACAACTGAATGCCCTCTACCATAACTACTGGCATCACTGCCAACAAGTACTCTATGACACACCCAATCTCACTATTCTGCTGACGTCGTTTTCCCCTTCCGATAACTTTTTCCTTCCGCGCTTGCCTAGCCCCGCTGTGCAAATTTGGGCATCCCTACTCTATAGCATTAGTACATAATAAAATAGTAATGGTTAAAGCGCAACCATTTTTTTCTGATCTCTGCGATTGCGATAACGATTCGTAAGTCCCAAGGATCTGACGGATACGCTCAACAGCTGCTGAACTTCGCATTATCATGAGCAACACCAATTCAAGGACTACATCTCGCTAAAAAAAAAAAAAATTATGAACGTATATAATGAACGTGATGGAAAATGAGTGTGCATTGTGCAATTTTCGGCCCTTTCGGAAGCAGCCGGCACCTTAAGCACAATCGATTGATTTTCGGCACTATTTTGGCGTAACTCAATGTAACTAATAAATATTTCTTTCGGACCCGCAATATATATATATATATTTTACTTTTTTTTTTATCGTATATGCTTAAATTGATAAATGATATAAACTAGGGATGTTTCGCATGCCATATTTTTCACATTCGCGAATGCGAATTTTCGAACTTTTCGGAATTTTCAACTTAAGTCATCGTTTTTATTACTTAAAAATTTTATAAATTATTAGAACATTGAACGAGTGCTTAACCCATACCGTGTTTTAATCTAGTAGTCTAAGTTCAAAAGGGGCATATTATATTCCAAAAAAGTAATTTTGCTGCCTTTTCTACCATGAGGCGATTTCTTAGAGGCTCGTATATAGGTCCGGCTGCACTGAACAATTGCTCACTTGGAACGCTGGCGGGTGGAGCGCTCAAATATTTGCCGGCCAGATCTGTCAATTT
The DNA here is from genome assembly GCF_001687245.7 of Rhagoletis zephyria. Lineage (NCBI taxonomy): Eukaryota > Metazoa > Arthropoda > Insecta > Diptera > Tephritidae > Rhagoletis > Rhagoletis zephyria. The sequence goes on along the minus strand of NW_016157676.1, from coordinate 1,991 downwards.
TTCGTATTTTAGTTTAGTTTTCCACCAATGAGTGTATTTTCACCGAGATGAGCTCGTTTTTCTTTATGCACAGAGAAATTTCCGTTTCCAAATTTGTATAGAACGTTTTACTTTTAAAAACGTTTTGACTCAGGTTTTGCACCTACGATATTTGTTTTAGTTTTGAGAATGGAAATTTTTGATATCAGGTTTCAAACTTTATTTTAGTTTGCAACACGCACATTTTCGGGACACTTTCTAAAACCTTCATTTGATATTTCACAGTGAGCGTGCTCAAACTGAACTCCAAAATGAGAATTTTTAAAATGATTTTTAAAACGCTCAATTGTTTTATGACAATGAGCATATTTAAGTGAGATTCTAAAATGTTCGTTTGAAGTTAATCAGTATTTTATTTTTTTATGTTATTTTGATAACTTTTACAAAACTCGCTTTTTGAAATTATATCCTAAAAGTTCATTAATATTTGGAAGTATACAATTATCAGTTATGTTTTCGATATAAGTATGTACCACTTTTTTTGTAAAAAATTTGAAAACAGATATTTATAATTAATAATTTTATTTTTTAAAAAATATATGTACATATGCATTTAACATTAAATACTAAACAATTGACACAAATTAAATAAGTTTATATTTAAGGTAAGATTTTCCAATGTTAATACAGTCAATCAATAAAGTTTAGGTACAGAGAGTTTTTTGAAATACGGGCAACTGTTTATTAAATATTTTATTTTTCGCTAATTTTGTATAAAAATATGGTTAATTCTACAACGAAAACCCCAAAAATTAGAGCTCAAACCTTGTGCCCAATTAAAGAATATTCTGGAAATTTTCATTCAAATATTGCACTTTTTAGCCCATTAAATTTTAGTGTATCTAATAAAGTGCAAGTCTGATGTAGCTAGGACTTACCATTTATTTTTGACAACATTTTTTTTTGTTGACAGTGTCGCGCATTTTCTCCATATAAAATAATTTTCGAAAATTTTGTTTATGTGGAAAAAATGAGCGACACCTTCAACAAAAAAATTTACCAAAAATCAATAGTAAGTCCCAGCTTCCTGACTTGCACTTTGTTAAACTAAAATCTAGTGGGCTAAAACTGCATACTCAACTTTTTTTCTAAAAAGTGCAATATTTGAATGAAAATTTCCAGAATTTTCTTTAATTTAGCACATTTGGTTTTTGTTGTAGAATTAACCATATTTTTATACAAAATTAGCGAAAAACAAAATAGCTAAAAAATAGTTGCCCATATTGCAAAAAATTCGCTGTACCTAAACTTTATTGACTGACTGTACATATTCATATAATTTGCACTTGCGGACACTTTTCTTTCCTAGGGCAAAAGGTTTAAAATTTCTTTTAAAATGCAATCAAAAGCATCTCGCTGGTTAGATTCTATAACTAAATTCAAAACCAAATATGAATACTTTAAAATATATGTATGTATAATTTTTTGTATAAGAAAATCTTACCAAAGATTTCTTCCATTCGAGCAGTTTAACTCGAAATTCGGCTCGGGCACCTATCTTTTTTATTGCATCAGCAATGTCCCTTTCATTTAATAAGATGAGATGCCGATATTCTATTCCATAACTAACTTATTAACTACATAGTTATACATAAATCTTACTCACCTATAAGCTGAGGCAGCAGGTGCATAAGCTCGAATTTTTGCTCCATTTTTGAAATATTTTTTTTTTATTGAATAGAAATGCTAACACACTGGTTTTTTAAAGTTTTACACTTTGCGAGTTAAAGTTTTCGATTTTATTTTAAAAATGTTTCATTTTGTTTTGTTGGCTGAAAACTTCGAAGCTTTATAATTTGTAGGGTAAAAATTCTAAATTGTTTCGTTTTAGTTTTGAAAGTACACATTTTTGATGATAACTTCTTCTCTTCCATTGCTTTTCCCCCGCCCAATACGAAATATGATATTCAGCCCAATTCTAAATAATATTTCCGCTCGACTTTTTTCACTTT
>NW_016157675.1:215281-224968 GCF_001687245.7 Rhagoletis zephyria | reverse complement strand
TGGCAATTAATAATTTGAATTTTCGTATGATAAATTGTGTAACAATTAAAGCCTTAATTGGTGAAAAGGTTCTTAATTGCCAATATGGTGCCTGTTTGAACATAGTCTTAACCGCTGACACAAATTTGTAGAGAATTTATTTTCCCACATTTTTTACATATGTATAAGCTTTGTTAAAAAAAAAGTAATTTTTTATTGTACGCTACTACAATTCTTTTTCTTCGTACCAATTTGATCTACTATAAATTTACTGGGCTAAAAAATAACTTCTCAAAAAACCTCGATAACTTTAAAAGTTGGAGAGGTTTATAAATATTGTAGCCATATTCGACTTCGAGGCACAAAATTTCGTCAAGTGCCATTAAAAAATATTCAATTTCCAACTAACCTATAGGCAATTTTGACCACTTTGTGAAACATTTCACTAATATGCTGAAATTTAGGGTCTTAGAGGTCCGTTATCCGATTTTAATAATCTTTCGCGCGTTTTTATGACCAAAAGAACATTTCTAGGGGCAGTGTAGCTAAACGAAGAATTTTCTCCATACAACTGAGGCACAATCTAATGTACATACGTAGTTGCCACCTACCTACCAAAAAAAATTCAAATTGTTCACACTTGCCAGGTTATCAGGTTGTCTGGTTGTCTGGTTATGTGGTTATATTTTTGATTCAATTTACAACAATAAAATACACTACAGATAAATAATTTAACCAGATAACCAGCCAAGTGTGAACAACATTCATTCTTATAAATTTAAGAGCTCTATACATTACATTTTTATTTACACTTGCGACAGGGTTGCCTTGGTTTTAGATTATCAGGATTATTGAGTGAAATCGGTATCAGAAGTTTATACGGTTTATAATGTTTCTTAACAGGCATCCTTTTCAATATATCCTACGAGCATAGTCCAAAAATATTTCTAGACGGACTCGTGCAGATAGGCGCACAACTTCCTGCGACACTTGCTTCAAGTGAACGCTCGCTCCTTCTTAAGTAAAAATCATAATTTCGAAGTAAAACTGGGGAACAAAGATTAAATGGTTTAGCTTTACTTCACATCCACAGAGATATAAAAGTTACGAATAGGAAATATTGAATACATTTTTTTTCTTTTAAAGATTAAGCAGTAGACTAATGTTATATATATTTTGTTCATGTATACATACAGTGGTCGACAAAATAATAGGAGTGCAATATTTTGATCAATTCTGGCTATTTGTCTTTTGTTTATTTAATGTTTGATATCTTTGTATAAAAGTCTAGTGGGTTATGCAAGAGACACCAAATAAACTCAGATTTCAATCTTTGCAGAAAAATTATAAAATTCTGGAAATTTTCACCAAATCTTCAAACTTTTTAATCAGAATCTTTAGAAAAAATTGTGGTATGCAGATTTGTAGCCCATTAAATTTTAGTCTAATGCAGTGCATATTTTGAGTTGCTAAAAATTCTTTTTGATTTTTGGCAATTTTTTTTACTGGCAGTGTTCTCCATATAAAAGAAAATTGTCAAACATACTTTGTACGAAAAAAACGTGAAACAACTTCAACCGAAAAAATTCTCTGAAATCAACGAGAGTTTTTAGCAACTTGAAACTTGCCCTTTGTTATACTAGAATTAAAAGGGCTACAAAACTGCATACTATATTTTTTCTAAAGATTCCGATTAAAAAAATTGAAATTTTTGTGAAAATTTTTAGAATTTTTGAACAAATTTGAAGTACAAATTTATATGTTGTTTGCTGTAAAATAAAAAAAAAAACATTAATTAAAAAAAAGACAAATACAATGAAACCCTCTTGGGTGTTATGCTTGACAGTTCGTAGTTTGGATACAAACAAAAACAGCTGAAAATGTGCGTTTGCTGTGCAGTGACTGTTGGAAATATTTACTACTGTTGAAAAATAAACCGAAAATACTGCTGCAACCAACAACGTTAAGGGGCGGAGGAGTTCAATACAAAAATTTGGAGAGTTGCAGGGAGAAAAGTTGTCAGTACATTTACTTAAGGGTAAGTTGTAGTAAAAGTTTGCAAATAAGATTTTAAGGCAGTAAAATCGTAAAAATTTTTTCTCATACACTACATATGTGTATGTATGTATCTCATTACTTTAAACAATCGATAAACCAAATAAGTATAAGTTGAATGGCCTTATTCATAAAAAATAAAGTAGGTTTAAAGAGCTTAATAAAATTACATTTTCATACATTTTTCAGTTTATAAACCTTTTTTATTTTTTATGAATAAGGCCATAAAACTTTACGCAAAGTTCACGAAAATGCAGAATTTTTAGAAACTTTTTGGGTATGCAGTTTTGTAACCTATTCAACTTTACGTGTAGCCTACTACCGTTGACTTTTAATTCAAACTTGCACTTTATTGCACTAAAATTGAATAGGTTACAAAAATGCATACGCAAAAAGTTTACTAAAATTATTAATAAAATTTGAAATTCGTGAAAGTATATATATATGTATGTACATTTAACGTTAAAATTTCTTCTAACGTGAAAGTAAGTTCTGCAATGAAATAAAAATCAAATATTTTAAGTTTCTATTGTTTTAATTTCAGGAAATAACTAGATATACGATTGAAGAATAAAATAATTTTAGTATCCCAAAAACCGTATTTTAATGAGTCCGATACTGAGTAGTATCGATACTATTTCCCTGATACTTTTAGAGTATCGATACCATGAGCTCGATGCCAGAATGAGTACTCAGTATCGATACCAACGTCTGAAATTTCGAACCCTATGTGTATATAGATCCAAAGTTTTCTCGGAAACGGCTCTAAAGATTTTTTTTTTAAACCAATCTCGATTGACACCCATATTGTTTTAATTCATTTAACTTAATTGCAGTAAATTTTTTAATAGGTGGCAACCCTTTTTATGTTCTAACGTAGGTATAAACCATCTTCTCTCCAATACGAACATGTAGGTATCAATGTATCTACAATCGGACCGCGATAAGATGGAGTCTATCGATGTCAGACTTTAAGCAACTTAATCTGCGCTGTTTTGCTGGAATACTTGGACATCTTCCCCCTCCATTTACATAATTTTAAACATTTACAGTTTTAAATATCGTAACACGTCGGTTCTAGACATTTTGAATTAAAATTTTATAAAAATATTTTTGGCCACCTAAATCGGTCAAATACTCCAATGGGCACCCTATGTATTTATAAATATGTATAATCAATGACTTATCGACTTTTTTATAAAGTTTTTGTTTATGTATTTAAATAATGCTACGATCTTGCTTTCAAACTACGTATAATTCATTAAATGTTCATGTTTTATTCAAGTATGTACTTATTTGTGTAAGTTAACAAGAAGATTAACTACATAAAGAATTTTTTTAAAACACCCCCAGAAAAAAATGTCTGCATTCGCCCCTGTTAGAACGTGTTAGAAAAGTAGCATTTATATATCGATGGCTGAGTGGAAGATCGACTTATCTTGGCAGCCAGTTCACAAACACCCTATCTCATAAAACTTTTCAAGAACACCGTATTTCAGAATTCCTTTCAAAAACGTCCTATATCAGCATATTTTAAATACATTTTGAAGTGAGATAGGGCGTTTTTGAACAGAATTTTGAGGTAGGGTGTTTTTTAATTAAATTCTGAAATAGGGCGTTCTTGAAAAGTTTCTTGAGATAGGGCGTTTTCGAACTGGCTGCCGAGATAGGTCGATCTTCCACTCAGCAGTCGATATGCAAATACATATCGCGTAAGAGCGCTGTTACTTCTTTAACACAAATTGCACTAAACGATGTGAAACACTAAAAATTAAATGAAATAAAAGGTTCTTTTAGCGCGAATTCAGTAGAGCTGTTTTTTATGTCCTTACGACGAAAGACAAGTACCCATATGTGCTGTAAAATTACATTTCCATTTTCACTGGAGTGTTGCCACAGAAAACGTAAGTTCACTTCAATGAACGAATAAACCTATTATAAACCAATTTGCGATAACCAACAAAAGTAAACAAACGTGTGAGAAATTTCCCCAAAACCATAATTTTTGACGAAAAGATGTTCATTCGTTTCAGTTTTTATATGAAATTAAGCTTCATCTCCACCAATGTGTAGTGCAATACTTTGTCTTAATTTGTTCTAAAAAGCTACAGCACAGCGCCCATTGCTTTACGATTAACGCGACATGTAAATAATTATTATCAAAAGTCTTTTATAATATAAGTCTCAATTCAAAAGTCTTCGTAGACTTAAAAATATTTATCTCAATGATAATTATAATGACAAGACTTTTATAATATAGGTATAAAAATAAAAGTCTTTGAATACTTAAGAATATTTATCTCGCTGACAATTATTATGAAAAACTTTTATTATATAAGTCTTAAAATAACAGTTATCGATGACTTAAACAAATTTTCTCACATACAATTATTATCAAACGATTTTTGTCATTCTTACGAAAATTTTAATAACTTTTTAAAACTCCACCGTGAAATCTCTTCTAAATAATATTCTGAAACAAAGCGCTTATTCCCAGCGATCTACAAATCGCACAGAGACAAATTATACATCAAAGTAAAGTGCTCAAACTTTACAGATTTTAGCCCAGTTATGCATACTTAGCTTTGCATGAGAGTTGTCACATAATAATCTGTTAAACGGGCTTTTAGCTCAGTTATGCATACTTGCACTGCTATACCATTTTTACGTAAAAATAAAAACCCAACAGAAGTCTACATGTTAAGTGCAATGCGTTGGGTAACCGCTTACACGCAAAGCCCATTAAACAGATTCTTATGTGACACCTCTCATGCAAAGCTAAGTATGCATAACTGGGCTATTTGCGTGTAATCGGTTACCCAACGCAAAGCACTTAACATGTAAAATTCTCTTGGGTTTAGAATTTTGCGTAAAAATGGTATAGCAGTGCACAAGTATACATAACTGGGCTATTATTAAGATTCATTAAACTCTTCGAAATTTTTGCGTCGAAAGTTTTTAAATTTTTACATTTAGCAAAGCATTATTGCTACCAGGGAAGCCAACTCGTGGAAAATTCCCGGAGAACTTCAGTTTGCGTGGGGAATCGGGGAATGGACCGTTTTTGTGGGGAATTTCAGCTCTTTCAATTCTAGTATAATATAGTTTCAAATACCCACAAATTACCGTTGATTGTTTAGAATCTTCTTTGTCTCATTTGCTTTCATATAACGAATAAACATAATTTGTTTTTGTATGAAAGAAAATCGGACACACTTTTTTTAGACACTTGAAACTTGCACTTTATTATGATAGAATTGGGTGGGCTACAAAACTGCATACTCACAATCTTTCTAGAAAATCGCATAAAAGAACTCGAAATTTTTACAAACATTTGTTGATTTTTTTTTTAATAATTCACAAAGCCTGATCTGAAACTTGGATTTTGACGGTATTTGTTAAAAAACGAGCTATACTTTTATAAAAAAATAACTTAAATTATATAACAAAAAGAAACTATTGGTGTCACTAAAAACTGTATATATGTAAATATTATATAAACATTCTTTATTCTTTATTTGTTAACTAACTTTATAAAAGTTTGTTTTGGTTTGTGAATACATAGATGAATTACATTTAAAAATAAAATAACCAGCAATATATAAAAATACATTCAATTTTTGTGTTTTTTTTTTGTAAATTAGGAGATATCTATGGGTGGGAAATTTTACGAAATTTCGGGCAAATCGGGGAATTCTCAAGAATGAGTTGGCTACCCTGATTCATATACACTATCAACAACAACATCGCTACAGCGCTGTGGGCTTTATTTTGATTTGAGCATTGTTATGCTCCACTTATTCGTTTTCGTCCCTGTTTTTGTTTCATGTCGAGAAAAACATTGCTACGTTCATGCGAATGTGATACAGTGAAAGATCTGCAAAAAATCCCACCGAAAAATGATATAAGAAGTTGTAAGAAATAAGGAATTCGCTTGCGGCCCTGCTTACAGCGTTTATTTTACATGATCTATAAGCCTTATATAAGGTAATTATACTCCAAGTGATGCCTTATTATAAGTGATTATTAAAGCATTTTTTATATGACCTATAAGGCCTAGGCATAAGGGTCTCTCAGAGAGAGTGAGAGAGCAAACCTTATGAAATGATGACATCAACACAGTAAAATGTGGTGTTGATTCAAACTGAACATTTGAAAGCACATGTACATGTATGGCTGTAGCTGAGTGTGCAAAGATGCTTGAATCAATCCGTTTCTGCCAAGACTGTCCGAGTTCAATTCTCACCAGACGGACCCAAAATTTAATTTAACTTTTTTTTTATTATCTCTGAGAGAGAAAAAGTTAAACCTTGTTCCCAATGAAATCAATACGGCGAAATCAGGTGTAAAATAAGGGTTGTGCCATACAACTTGTATTCCTTACAAGTTTCATGCATTAAATGTTAAGACTTACAATCATATTAAATGAGGCTTATATAAGGCGCAAATTTTTTGGTGGGAAAAATGTTGATTTTGCCTTTGTACACATACTAATACATAAATCTTACATGGTTTATTTAGATGTTTTTTTTTTCTGAGACAAATATGGTTCTGTTTTAATTATAAATCTATATATCTATATTAGGGCTGCCAGACGTCCTGGTTTTCGAGGATTTGCCCTGATTTAGACAAATTGTCCTGGTGTCTAATTTTTAGCAGATTTTTACATTCTGTCATTAGTAGTCGAAAATTGATAGGGAACCTTTTTTCTAACATGTTGAATATCTGGTGAGTTTACCTTTTTGCTGTTTAGCTTATTGGGTCAAAATCTTGATTTGTTTTTGGGCAAATGCCAAAATGTGCAAGTTCCTGATCAAATACACGGCCGAGGGGTCATACACAGCAGAACTGTGTAAGTGTGAGATCATTTTCATTTTTAAATAAATAACTTTTTTCTATTCAGTTTTCATTACTTACTCCTCGCTTAAGATTGAGGTTTTTAGTTTTTAAAATTTCCATTCACTCAAAGCAGTTATGAATTCACACATCAACATATTCATCGCAAGATTGAAAAAAACAATGCCAAATCAAAAAAGGTTTACCACTGAAAAGACTGCAATCTTTTATGTGTGTGCATTCCTTAATTCAGTACTACACGGTCAAAAACTTGGTTTTAATTTTTAAAATTTGTTTAATCTTTTGTACTCTTTTTTTATCCAGTCAATAGTTTTAAGCAATTTTTAATATATTCTGGTTTAAATTTTAGTGCAAATAGTTCGTGGTTTAAAAATCAAACCAAAATATTGTAATTCTAGTTTCTAGGTTTCATATATAGAAAATTTGGTTTAAAATCCAAACCGAAATAGAAAATGTTTGCACACAGCGAAATGTGGTGTTTATTCAAACTGAACATATGAAAGCACATTTACATGCGTGGCTGTAGCTGAGTGTGCAAAGATGCTTGATACAATTGGTTGCTATCAAGGTTGTCCCGGTTCAATCCCCATCAGACGGAAATTTAAAATGAAATTTAAGATTTTTTATTTTTTGTTCTTAATTATGAAAATATTTGCGTTTAAAATATAAACAGATCAAGGGCTACGTCTGTTCTGCCTTCTCGGGATGAGATAGAGAAGTAAAACGAATAGGTCTGGCGGTAAACGAGGACAAAACGAAGTATCTCCTGTCATCACACAAACAGTCAGAGCATACGCGATTTGGCATACACGTCACTGTTGACAGTTACAAGTTTGAAAAAGTAGACAACTTCGTTTATGTGGGAACCAGCATTAACACCAATAATCATGTCAGCCTTGAAATCCAAAGGAGAATCACTCTTGCCAACAAGTGCTACTTTGGGCTGAGTAGGCAATTGAGAAGTAAAGTCCTCTCTCGTCGTACAAAGATCACACTCTATAAGTCACTCATCATGCCTGTGCTGGTGTATGGCGCAGAGGCATGGACAATGAAATCATCTGGTGAAGCGGCTCTTGGAGTTTTCGAGAGAAAGATTCTGCGAAAGATTTACGGACCTTTACGCGTTGGTGATGGCGAATATCGCAGACGATTTAACGATGAGCTGTATGAGCTTTACAACGATATAGACATAGTGCAGCGAATTAAAATTCAGCGGCTCCGCTGNTGCTGGATGCAATTGGCGTCAGTTAGCACAGAAGAGAAATGACTGGCGTGCTGTTTTGAACTCGGCCAAAATCGCTTAGGCGGTTACAGCGCCAGTAAAGAAGAAAAAGAATCTATTAAGAGATGTTTTTAGAAAATTACCGTACATCCGATATCGATTAGAATTTTGACATCCTCACTTTTTGCAAAAAGAAGTTCAAGATACTAGTTTATGCGCAAAATATATATAAAAACTAAAAGTCTCCTAATATTTAAGGAACGTATAATAGAAAATATTTTATTTCATTACCCAGACTTAATGAATAGCCTACTCTATATGTAATAATAGAAATGCCGAATTAGTAAGTTCAGTCAAGACGTCATTCAAAAGTTTTAAAGAAAATCACTTGTAAATTTTCTGAAAATTTGGGACTATCTTAGACTGTTCACCTAATTGGCAATTAAGAACCTTTTCACCAATTAAAGCCTTAATTGTTACCCAATTTACCATACAAAATTTCAATTTATTAATTGCCAATTAATACTTGATTGACAATTAATTTGTGTCCGATTCTCTATGCAACCCTGTGAAATATGTTTAATGAAACGAGCAAAGGGTATGTTTGATGAGAAAACGAAACGTCATGAAAACGAAATGTCAAGAAAACGAAGTGACATTTCAATATTATTAAACAAAGTTAACCAGAATGGCGGATAAAATTGATGGTGAGTAAATTTAAACAAATGTTCAATAACAATATAGTTAGAATAATCACATTTTTTATTTTTATTCATTGTAGAACAAAAACCGAAAACAAAAAGAATGGGATGGAGTGAGAGGGCCGAGGCTGTGCTTGAGCTGTGGGAGGAGCGCGTGGAGGAGCTCCGTGGGCTGAGAAAGAATGCTCACGTTTACGCGGAGATGGCGGCTGACCTCTCCAAGCTTGGATACAATCACATCACATCACATCACAATCACATTTTTGAATTCACACTCTTAGGAAAGAAAAGGCAGAAATGGGTCCTTCTGGTGGGTCGCCTTCAAAATGGGTGCACTTTGAAAGGGTGCATTCAATAATCGGTGCATTCAAGGCGAACATGTACAAATATTTGACGCTTGAAAGCATTGATAGTACGTGTGCATGTTTTGGCATATTTGCAATACTTGCACATATGTACATAACAGGGGGTTAATTCCCGTTCTGCATTATCTATCGTGAAGGGAAGTGAAATGTTAAAAATGCACACCGAAATAAGTGCAATGTAAAAGTGTTTTGGATGGAATTTTACAAGGTGTTGGACATTGACTGGCTCCTTTAACTAATGGCGTTTTCGTTTCTACCAAAAAATTTCACCTTCTCATTGCCTGCTTCGCTCAAAGAGCAAAAAGAGGGCAACGAGAAGGCAACCTTTTTTGTAGAAAAGAAAACGCCATTAACAGGGAACGGATTTTATGGAAATTGCCTTTTTTTCTGCTAAAGAGATATAGTATATTCGATTAAGAATGTCCACGATTTAGCTTTCCCTGATTCCATATATACACATTTGATGTTGCCTGTTTTTGCCTTTTTTAAGATATTTGCCTTTTTTTTT
>NW_016157675.1:210926-215135 GCF_001687245.7 Rhagoletis zephyria | reverse complement strand
ACCTAGTGCCTTTTCCTGCCTTTTTCGCTATTTTATTTTGCCTTTTCCAGCCTATTTCGTTATTTTATTTTGCCTTTTTTATAGGTTTTTAGGTCCTAAAAATCCGTTCCCTGGCCATTAATCAATGTTTCCTTTTCGAAAACAGTGCATTTTACCAGCTTTAAAATAGTACTAAGCTACCTCACTTCTAAACAAATATGGATATACAACTACTGAATAAATCTTTGATTAATTTCCAATCGCTTGCAATCGCATATTAAATTATTTTTAATTTCGGTTGTTTATACCCTTGTGAGGCAGATTTTACTGTTTATTTGCTTAAGTACCTTGCATAATTTCATCATGCGAGCATAATGCCGGCATACCAGAAACCACATATGTGGATGTTTCAAAGATTGTACAAAGTTCTTAAAATTAAAAAAAATTTGCATACAAATTAATCAAACTTTTTAATCAGAATGTAGAAAATTGGGTATGCAATTTTTTAGCCCATTAAATTTTAGTCTAACAAAGGCCAAGTTTAAAGTCGCTAAAATTGCCGTTGATTTTTGAGAACTTTTTTTGTCGAGGGTGTTGACCATTTTCTTTCATATAACGCAGGAACAAAATCTATTTTGTTTGTTGAGCATTTTCTCCCANTGTCGAGGGTGTTGACCATTTTCTTTCATAGAACGCAGGAACAAAATCTATTTTGTTTATTGAGCATTTTCTCCCATATAAAGTATGCTCGATATTTACTTTTATATGGAGAAAAATGCCTTACACCGTCAGCAAAAAAAAATTATTAAAAATCAACACGATTTTCTAGCGATTTAAAATTTTTACTTTAAAGTAGTAAAATTTAATGGGCTATAAAACTGCATACCTAAAATTTTTCTAAAATTTTGTAATAAAAAGTTTAAGATTTTCGGGTGTAATTGTTAAAGTTTGTTGAATTTTTATAATTTTTGTAAGAAGTTCGAAATGTGGATTTATGTGGCGATGGTTATGTACTGTGCTAGACTTTTATATACAAATTATAAACATTAAATAAACAAAAGAAAAACAAGTAAGAAAGTCCAAGTTCGGGTGGAGCCGAACATTAAATACCTGGCGCGAGTATCAAATGTATGTTTTTTCACCTTTCCGAAAGTTACCGCTGTAAGCGGCCGTAATTTTAGTCCGATTTCAATAATATTCAACGTTTTGCTATTATGTGGCAAGCACAATAAAAATACTGAGTTTGGTACAAATTGGTAGAACGGTTACCGATATACATACATATATGTGATCATAAGTGCGCGGTGCCACGCCCATTTTCCAAAATTTTATTGTCCGTTGGTTATTGTCCGATTTTTTAAATTTTCGGCCATTTAGTATGCTGTGCCAAGGCCAACAATTGTGCCAAGTTTGGAAGAAATTGGTGCAGCGGTTACCAAGATATACAAATGTAATCATAAGTGGGCGTGGCTACTTCCATTTTCCAAAAATTTATAATATTCTTATTTTTCGTCTAAAAATTGTTGTAAATATCAATTTTGAGTGAATAATCTTCAGTAGTTACTAAAATATCACAGTTTTCGTATTTCCGATAATTACCTTTATATGGGATGTGGGCGTGGTTATTGTCCGATTTTTTAAATTTTCGGCCATTTAGTTTGGTGTATCAAGGCCAACTACTGTTTGGAAGAAATTGGTGCACCGCTTACCAAGATATACACATGTAACCATAAGTGGGCGTGGCTACGCCCATTTTCCAAAAATTTAAAATATTCTTATTTTTCGTCTGAAAGTTATTGTAAATATCAATTTTTAGTGAATTATCTTTAGTAGTTACTAAAATATTGCAGTTTTCGTATTTCCGGAAATTACCGTTATATGGGAAGTAGGCGTGGTTACAGTCCGATTTCGCCCATTTTCAATACCAACCTATCTTGGATTAACGGAAACCTACATACCAAATTTCGTTGAGATATCTCAATTTTTAAATAAAAATGATAATTTGTATACGTATTGAGTAGAGTATGATCTTGGAAAAATACCAGAGTTAAAGTTAAATACCAAAAGCAGTGCATGTGGTTTTTAGAATAAAGAAATATCCAGATTTTTAGACCACGAGCACCCCGATTTTGTGGGTTTATTACTAGTAATTATTATTCTGGGTCTCTGGTTTCACCACTAAAGCAAGGGCTGACTGCAAATACCGAATCAAATACTTAGTAATCTGTAGGAGTAACACACTAGTACTTATGTATATCTGATCAGTGATCACTCTAGCTCTGGGCTGTCATGTGGACTTCCTTCGTATCTCAGACATACATTTAAAAAACTTATGTATATATAAGCGGGGCCTGTAAGCTGAACTACTTTACTGCAATTTGAAGCATGGTAGCGGTCTTTAGTTTACAATCAATATCTCATTTTTTTAATTGAGTGCTTTTTAGCTGCAGTTCCCGTGTGACACTGTAGTTAAGAAAGCAAATGCTTAAATTGTATCCACTTGGACCGCCCGAAAACTCCCTGCTTTCGAACTACTTTTCCAGATTATATTTTCACTAGACGTTTGTGTATCTAATTTTAAGCAGCCTCTCACCATCTCTATGCCGAGCTAGTTTTTTCTGTTTCATAAAATCTCGACACTAAACTACTTACNTTCATGTGGACTTTCTTCGTATCTCAGACATACATTTAAAAAACTTATGTATATATAAGCGGGGAACTATTTTACTGCAATTTGAAGCATGGTAGCGGTCTTTAGTTTACAATCAATATCTCATTTTTTTAATTGAGTGCTTTTTAGCTGCAGTTCCCATGTGACACTGTAGTTAAGAAAGCAAATGCTTAAATTGTATCCACTTGGACCGCCCGAAAACTTCCTGCTTTCGAACTACTTTTACAGATTATATTTTCACTAGACGTTTGTGTATCTAATTTTAAGCAGGCTCTCACCATCTCTACGCCGAGCTAGTTTTTTCTGTTTCATAAAATCTCGACACTAAACTACTTACATATATACTTATGTATCTTCACTTGGAAGGTTGGTGTCTCTGAATCGAAGCCAAAAAATACAAACAGAAACAAAAAGGAAATTTAGCAGCTGACAGTCGGCATAACCGATAAGCTAATCATTCACTGCAGCAAATAGCCGGCAAGAGGTGCGTCAAAGACGCTCCACACGGCCACACGAACGCAAATGATGTTACCATAAAATGGTACTTTCAGAAAACATGGCCATTCACATCGCAGGCAATACATTTTACTGGTCAACTTATCGCACAGTCCACATTAACAACAACAACAATGGAACAAATTTAAATAAGCTACAGCAGCAAAAGTCGCATGCCAACCAAAACGAAAACAACAATATATTTCCGATATGACCAGCAAAAACTGGAAGAATAACAACTGAAGGCGACTGAAGGAAATAATTAAATTGAAAAGTGCTGCGAAAAGGAAAGGCAAAGCGAGCAGAAAAAGCACCAAGACGCCAGTTGAGGCGGCATTTCAGGTGATTTAGGCAAATGAAGTGAGTTAAAACTGTTGCGGAACGATTTGCTGGGCCAACGCGGATACGAGCTGCTCGCTGGTATTTGTTCTGGTTATGCTGGAGACAGCTCTTCTTCATAGGCAGCATCAGCAATTTGCTGGCCACTAGTGATCACCATACCGCGCTAATGCTGCAGCCAGTTGTCGCTGCTTGGCTGCCTGCCGCCTGGTTGCAATCAAAGCGAATATGAATGATTTATTGAATTTAAATCACTTGTATTGGCATGAGTCCTGCTGTGAGTTTGTGACATTTTCGTAAACGAAAAATGTCAGTTAACATTTTTTATTGGCGCTGCCGCAACGTTGCAAAAGAGGCTAACTACAGCTTTTGCTAAGTGTTTAAAGCTCAGCTCAGCTGGTTGATACTTCCGAAATGAGCCAGTTGTTATATGATTGCAAATAAAGCTAACATTTACATTTTTTACATATCTGCAAAGTAAAATAATTTTTAATGATTATCCAGCAAAAGTTCGAGGTCAGTTTTTTGGCGCCACGTTTGCAGCNGAAATAAAGCTAACATTTACATTTTTTACATATCTGCAAAGTAAAATAATTTTTAACGATTATCCAGCAAAAGTTCGAGGTCAGTTTTTTGGCGCCACGTTTGCAGCTTCCAACTGGGAACACCTGACAATTGTGAGGCGCAAGGCAGATCTGCTTACCTAAAAGCATGACTTGCAGGAA
>NW_016157675.1:205687-210906 GCF_001687245.7 Rhagoletis zephyria | reverse complement strand
GCCGAGCTAGTTTTTTCTGTTTCATAAAATCTCGACACTAAACTACTTACATATATACTTATGTATCTTCACTTGGAAGGTTGGTGTCTCTGAATCGAAGCCAAAAAATACAAACAGAAACAAAAAGGAAATTTAGCAGCTGACAGTCGGCATAACCGATAAGCTAATCATTCACTGCAGCAAATAGCCGGCAAGAGGTGCGTCAAAGACGCTCCACACGGCCACACGAACGCAAATGATGTTACCATAAAATGGTACTTTCAGAAAACATGGCCATTCACATCGCAGGCAATACATTTTACTGGTCAACTTATCGCACAGTCCACATTAACAACAACAACAATGGAACAAATTTAAATAAGCTACAGCAGCAAAAGTCGCATGCCAACCAAAACGAAAACAACAATATATTTCCGATATGACCAGCAAAAACTGGAAGAATAACAACTGAAGGCGACTGAAGGAAATAATTAAATTGAAAAGTGCTGCGAAAAGGAAAGGCAAAGCGAGCAGAAAAAGCACCAAGACGCCAGTTGAGGCGGCATTTCAGGTGATTTAGGCAAATGAAGTGAGTTAAAACTGTTGCGGAACGATTTGCTGGGCCAACGCGGATACGAGCTGCTCGCTGGTATTTGTTCTGGTTATGCTGGAGACAGCTCTTCTTCATAGGCAGCATCAGCAATTTGCTGGCCACTAGTGATCACCATACCGCGCTAATGCTGCAGCCAGTTGTCGCTGCTTGGCTGCCTGCCGCCTGGTTGCAATCAAAGCGAATATGAATGATTTATTGAATTTAAATCACTTGTATTGGCATGAGTCCTGCTGTGAGTTTGTGACATTTTCGTAAACGAAAAATGTCAGTTAACATTTTTTATTGGCGCTGCCGCAACGTTGCAAAAGAGGCTAACTACAGCTTTTGCTAAGTGTTTAAAGCTCAGCTCAGCTGGTTGATACTTCCGAAATGAGCCAGTTGTTATATGATTGGAAATAAAGCTAACATTTACATTTTTTACATATCTGCAAAGTAAAATAATTTTTAACGATTATCCAGCAAAAGTTCGAGGTCAGTTTTTTGGCGCCACGTTTGCAGCTTCCAACTGGGAACACCTGACAATTGTGAGGCGCAAGGCAGATCTGCTTACCTAAAAGCATGACTTGCAGGAACATTATTTAGCATGAACTAAGACACAGCTTTCGAGATATCGCTAAATAACGGTTTATGATAGATTAAAAAGTTGTTAATATCTAGGAATTGTGCCAACCGATTAAAAAGAGTGATGCATATGCATATTGGCCGGTAAGTTGCTTTTTTTGGTTTCCCATGCCTGCCGCCATGGTGACTGCTCTTTGGAAAAGTTTTTCTGATTTTCCTGAGTTCTACTCAGCGTTAGTATGCAACTGTAACAACCCAGTTAAAATGGCAATTCTCAATTTTGGCTGAGGTCAGTAAAGCACCCAGCTCGTTGCCAACTGTCGCCAAATGCAAGTGCCAATCGATGTCAAGTACTTCTCCATTTGGTCTTTCCCTCGCAGAGGAGGCCTCCCTCTTCATCTACTACCACCAGAAGGTACCGAGTTTAATACTTTCCGGGCTGGAGCGGTTGTGTCCATTCGTACAATATGATAAAGCCAGTGCAGCAGCTGTATTATAATCCGTTGTTTTCATTGTTCATGCTTCCGCGGTACGGTAATGATTAGTGTTTTAGGTGATTTCGTTTCTTCCAAAAAATGTTACCCTTCTGCGGTGCAAATGTGTTTGATGTTACCCTGTAAAAGGGTATGTTTTTGCCTTCTAGTCCTTGTCTAGCTCACGCATTTCATAATATTGTCATTTAAAGCAACCATCTGATTTTCAGCGCAACCATCTCCCCTGACAAAGCTTCAAAGGGCATATAATGTGCCTTTTTTCTTACGAGAGTGTGACATTTGAAGAAACGAACGAAACATACCTTTGGCTTTTTTAGAATCGAACATAAAACGAGAAAAAGAGAATTTTGGTGGAAACGAAAACACCTTAACTTAAAGATTGTGATTTTGGTACGATGGGAGAGCCATTGCCTACTCAGTCCAAAGTAGCAGTTGTTGCCAGGGGTGATTCTACTTTAAATTTCGATGCTAACATTATTATCGGCGTTAATCCTGATTCCCTAAAAAATTAAATTTTCTACTTTTTCGAAATCATATCTGTCCATAGTGACGTTGGTGCCGAGGCGCGAATGCGCTGGGTGATTGTTTGATGTCAGGACATTCTCTTTGCATTCTTACCCAACTTGGAAAAGGCAGAACAGACAGCCATTGAATCATCGCACACAACTTTTGAACGAAAATAATAACAAAATATATCGTCGCTGCCATGCCAAACTATCAAATGTGCTTTTTCAGTTACGATACCTTCGCAATTACGAGTCTTCTTAGAAGCAGAAGATACTGACTTTAACAAAGCGTCCAATCCCACACTTTTCTCTAATGACAACAACATGTTTACAACAGTTTCTTTTCTCTCCTGAAAATTACCCATTTTTATAATATTTTTAGGTTGCTGACTCCGAAAATATACATACACTGTTCATTCTTTTAAAATTACTGGTTCTTGATTGCAAATTTCCTAATTTGTTATTGCAACGAAAAATCAATATTATGAGTTTCAGATCGACACGTGTAAGTGTGAAAATTGTATAAAACCTCCTTGTATTTCCAATTTTATTCCCGGCAATGGACTTTCACTTCAGGAGTATTACTCAAAAATTCTTTGGAAAATGTTTATTCTGTTACAAAAACAATAAGAAGGCACCTTCTGCATTAAGGGTCTCAGGTAGGTTTGCCGCCATTTTCCAAGATATTTATAGTCCTTCTTCAAAAAAATCGGAAAAAATATGCGCAGTACCCTTCAAATAGATACATACATATAGTATTTTATTCAAAAGAAATTTAAATTAATTTAAATCAATAGTTCAGTGAGGTAGTCGCTTTGTTTCTCTCATCTCGCTATTTCACATTCATAATAGAAAGAAGAAAGAATGCCGAAATTGCAGAATTCGACAGCAGAAATTAAATAATTTTAAATGAGTTTGGTAACTCAATCCCAGTATAACTAAAAATATGTTGCCATTTTTGATTATAAACTCACTATGACCTTTAACTTTAAGGAATATTTCATTTAATATTGTTATTTAAGTATAACGGGCATCCATTTTAATAGCCATCTTTTCTTGCAAATTACTGAAATATATTTATATTTATAGCTGAAGAAATGTAGTATTTTTGCATACTATATTTTTTCCAACAGTATATGGCACGCCGACTAAAAAAAAGTACAATGTTATATATTATAATACAGTTGGTAACCCTCGTCTCAGGTGCATATCCTTAAATCAAAGTTCTTTAAAGTTTAGCCGTGGGCGTCATAAAAAGAAGAATATCTCAACCAAGGCTTTTTCGACTTTTTCATTAGAATTAGTTTGACGTGGCGGATGTTAAGTAGACCGGAGCGAAAAACAGAAAATTTCACAAATCGAATCGTAATAGCAAATTGTAAAAAGGAAAAATGAAGCAATTATTCATAAGTCAGCAAAAATCTTTATAATATTTAAAAAACTTTAAAAACGTACCTTGTTTTATACATAAGCAATTTTTGATATTTTGAAGGCACAAACATATTATACATATGGGGTCTCATCTAAAGTGGTAAAGGGATAAATTGCTTAAATTTATCATTGTATGTGTCAGCCAGCGTTGCCAGGTTGACGTTTTTAACGTCATTTGGACGTTTTTTGTATCCCGTTGACGTTTGGACGTTTTTTGTGTAAAAAATGACGTTTTTTAACTTCCCAGTAATTTTTCTTTTTGACGGTAAGGATCTTGTAAGTAGAACTGATTTTGAATTACTTTCTTAAAAAATCTTTACAAGCTTTGTGTTTTGCAGCAGCTGCTTCAAAAGATATTTATTCTTTGGACACAGATGACTTAAATATGATGCAAACCAAGCGTATGCGCACTTTTGTTTAATCTTGGATCCCGTGTTCAAAGGCTGGTTGTGTAAACACTTGAGGTTACGAGGCTTATCGTAATGTTTGCAATAGGCACATTAAAAGCCAAATCAGGAAAAGCTGATCTATTGCAACACGCACGCTCGCAAAAGCATCAAAAAAGCTGTAGCGGCATAAAAAGTCACTTTTTTAAGACTTCATTGAAAATGTAACGAACGCACAAAAGGCTTAAATATCGCTATGCTCCTTCTTAGCAGAACGTAATTTAGCATTTTCGACAACCGACCCCCTAACCAAATGCCTACAAGAAAAAAAAAAATTATTAAAAATCAACGCGGTTATTTAGCCCATTCAAACTTGCACATTTTGCCCAGAAATTTAATGCGCTATCAAACTGCATACTCAAAAAAGTTCTAAAAAATCTGAATAAAAATTTGAAAATCTAGCTGTAACTTTACAGATTTTTTATAACTTTTGCACAAAGTTTGAAATGTGGATTTATATTTTGTTTGTTATATAATGAGCTTGGCTTTTATGGAAAAATAAAAAACATTAAATAAACAAAAGAGAAACAGCCAAAATCGATCGAAACGTTGTTGACTTAATCAGCCGGTCACAAGTGTATGTATAAAATGATTTTTATATTAACGATCTCAAACCAGTTTACAATGAATTTTAAATGTGCTCTGTCAAAATGACATTTTAATATACCTTACGTACATATCTATGTACCTTTGTATGCAATAAAAGTTTAATAAGACGAATTTTTTGTACATTCATTTGAAAAGGATGTTTTTGGGTAGGAAATGACGTTTTTTCAGACCAAGAAGGACGTTTTGTCATGCCGAAGACCTGGCAACACTGGGGTCAGCATTATTTCATGAACGCACCTTGATAAATAATTGAATAAAATTGTTTATTATTTAACATATCTATATGGCTAGTTACGTTGCATTCTTACCACGTCCATTGTGTTTATTTGCTTTTTATACTATGTTCTTAACACAGGGTTGAATTTTGCTGAAATTTATAAATTTATCCACCATAATCGTTTGCCAAAGTGATAAACTTTGGTTAAATAGATTTCGATGCATTGTTTACAGTTCATTTAGCAAAATGATGAATTTATCATTTTATCATATATCAGCAGCTTGTCACTTTAGATGGGGGTCTTCATATAGTTTGTTATATTCAAATTAATTACTCATGAGTCAGCAAAAATCTTGATAATTT
>NW_016157675.1:188696-205662 GCF_001687245.7 Rhagoletis zephyria | reverse complement strand
TTTGAATTACTTTCTTAAAAAATCTTTACAAGCTTTGTGTTTTGCAGCAGCTGCTTCAAAAGATATTTACTCTTTGGACACAGATGACTTAAATATGATGCAAACCAAGCGTATGCGCACTTTTGTTTAATCTTGGATCCCGTGTTCAAAGGCTGGTTGTGTAAACACTTGAGGTTACGAGGCTTATCGTAATGTTTGCAATAGGCACATTAAAAGCCAAATCAGGAAAAGCTGATATATTGCAACACGCACGCTCGCAAAAGCATCAAAAAAGCTGTAGCGGCATAAAAAGTCACTTTTTTAAGACTTCATTGAAAATGTAACGAACGCACAAAAGGCTTAAATATCGCTATGCTCCTTCTTAGCAGAACGTAATTTAGCATTTTCGACTACCGACCCCCTAACCAAATGCCTACAAGAAAAAAAAAAATTATTAAAAATCAACGCGGTTATTTAGCCCATTCAAACTTGCACATTTTGCCCAGAAATTTAATGCGCTATCAAACTGCATACTCAAAAAAGTTCTAAAAAATCTGAATAAAAATTTGAAAATCTAGCTGAAACTTTACAGATTTTGTATAACTTTTGCACAAAGTTTGAAATGTGGATTTATATTTTGTTTGTTATNTGCACATTTTGCCCAGAAATTTAATGCGCTATCAAACTGCATACTCAAAAAAATTCTAAAAAATCTGAATAAAAAGTTGAAAATCTAGCTGAAACTTTACAGATTTTTTATAACTTTTGCACAAAGTTTGAAATGTGGATTTATATTTTGTTTGTTATATAATGAGCTTGGCTTTTATGGAAAAATAAAAAACATTAAATAAACAAAAGAGAAACAGCCAAAATCGATCGAAACGTTGTTGACTTAATCAGCCGGTCACAAGTGTATGTATAAAATGATTTTTATATTAACGATCTCAAACCAGTTTACAATGAATTTTAAATGTGCTCTGTCAAAATGACATTTTAATATACCTTACGTACATATCTATGTACCTTTGTATGCAATAAAAGTTTAATAAGACGAATTTTTTGTACATTCATTTGAAAAGGATGTTTTTGGGTAGGAAATGACGTTTTTTCAGACCAAGAAGGACGTTTTGTCATGCCGAAGACCTGGCAACACTGGGGTCAGCATTATTTCATGAACGCACCTTGATAAATAATTGAATAAAATTGTTTATTATTTAACATATCTATATGGCTAGTTACGTTGCATTCTTACCACGTCCATTGTGTTTATTTGCTTTTTATACTATGTTCTTAACACAGGGTTGAATTTTGCTGAAATTTATAAATTTATCCACCATAATCGTTTGCCAAAGTGATAAACTTTGGTTAAATAGATTTCGATGCATTGTTTACAGTTCATTTAGCAAAATGATGAATTTATCATTTTATCATATATCAGCAGCTTGTCACTTTAGATGGGGGTCTTCATATAGTTTGTTATATTCAAATTAATTACTCATGAGTCAGCAAAAATCTTGATAATTTTTAAAGTTCTTTAAAAACGTACCTAATTTATACATTAGTCATTTTTATATCAAGCCCTTGAAGGGACAAAAGCATTATAATTTATCATATTCAAGTTTCATATAGAAAAAAACTAAACTCTATATTTTTATAAACTATTTTTGTTTAATAGAATTTATTTCCAAGCGAAAATTTACAAAGAGAAATGCTAAATAGTCTAACAAACATGTTGCCAAACATCGATGTTTCTCCAGCTCTACTTAACGAGAATAAATATGCCACCCGGTAAGTAATATTTCTTCTGGTTTCAAGTCCTCCAAACATTTTTTTAGCCGTTAAAAGCTTCACGACAATACGACACTTACAACACCTTGTGAACCATCTAATAGCACAGTATATACAGTAACAAACCTTTTCTCAGTTTTTCACCAATTGGTCCCCTAGGAGTACTTTTGTGCTGTGTGCAGCGTTTTCGTTTTTCGCGCACGGCAACACTTACTGTGGGGAATTTCGTCTCATGCTTAGAAAAATTCTTTACGAGGATAAAATCTTATATATAAATATATATAAATGAACTATACTTCTAAGGTATAAACAATTATATATTGTTAGAAAGGTATTTTGATGCTGATATGCAGACATTTTTTAAAATTTCAAAATTGTTTAACATAAAGCGAAAAAATCAATTCAAAAGCGACACCAATACCAATGCCATACATGTACATGGTTGGGTCGGAAATGCCTCCTAAATGTATGCTTTAATATTAGTACTGAATTCCAGCAACATCGTCTCTTGTGTTGTGTTGTGTTGTGTTGTGTTGTGTTGTGTTGTGTTGTGTTGTGTTGTGTTGTGTTGTGTTGTGTTGTGTTGTGTTGTGTTGTGTTGTGTTGTGTTGTGTTGTGTTGTGTTGTGTTGTGTTGTGTTGTGTTGTGTTGTGTTGTGTTGTGTTGTGTTGTGTTGTGTTGTGTTGTGTTGTGTTGTGTTGTGTTGTGTTGTGTTGTGTTGTGTTGTGTTGTGTTGTATTATGTTATGTTTTTCAACGCATTTCACCTCAATTCACTTCAATCAATTCGATTAAACTCAGCTCGGCGCATCTCAGCCCACCTCGACTCCCCTTAATTTAAAAGGGCCGCTGGGCGAACACTTCTCTTCTTCTTATTTGGCGCTGTAACCGCCTATGCGATTTTGGCCAAGTTCAACAAAGCACGCTAGTCGCTTCTTTTCTGTGCCAAGTGAAGCCAAGTCCTTCTCCACCTGGTATTTCCATCGCAGTGCGGGCCTCCCTCTTCTTCGAGTTGAATACTTTCAGAGCTAGAACGTCGGTTTCGAACGGCATGACCAAACCAGTATATAGGTTAGGTATAATATCAATGCTTAATTAAGAGTAATATAAATATTTAAGTACATAAATAACGCTTGTGTTTCTATGAACTGGAAAACTCAAGTCGTAATTAAAGCACTGGATGGAGTTAAGTTTAAAATTAAAAAAAAAAATATCCATTGTAAGATTAGATTTTTAAGTAATTGTTACCGTATAAATTAAGGATATGCATTTGCTTGGGGACCCCGTTGGCTGGTGGTGGAGGCGCTCCAACATGATGAGTAGATTTTAGTGACCCTCACATGCCACTGCCTCTGGTTACAAGCCGGATATCTGAATATTAGAAAATAAATAGCCATTATCTCGTGAACTAAAAATACAAGATCACGGAAGACGAAGAGTAGCCCGTTATAATCGCATTTAGGAAAAAAGTAGGGCGATTTTGACATTAGCCGTTTGTTTACACATCCTTTGCGCAAAATTATCGTATGTTTCAAAAACCAAATTTTACAGGAAAGTGTTTCCTGTATTTTTCTCTGCTTTGGCTAGCAGCATCATTTACAAGGTTTAGATTTGCTGAGTTAATTGAGAAATAAAACTAAAGACAAGATTTTTTTGTAGAAAGGTCTCTACATTCTAATTTTTTGGCATATACGATAATTTTGCCCACAAGAAAAAAATCATTGTGGCATACGATAAAATTTGCAATCAATTTTTGGGGTAGCTATAGGGATTTAAGCCGTAATATTTGAACAGGTGATGCGTTATGTGTTGTAAAACAAAGTTGTAGCAAAAAGTGAATTTCGTAAANAATTCTAATTTTTTGGCATATACGATAATTTTGCCCACAAGAAAAAAATCATAGCTATAGGGATTTAAGCCGTAATATTTGAACAGGTGCTGCGTTATGTGTTGTAAAACAAAGTTGTAGCAAAAAGTGAATTTCGTAAAAAATTTAACATATGATAATTTTGCGCAAAAAGGTCGAGATGTTCGTTGTTTACAATTTGGTGGTGGCTTTTTGCTGCAATTTTCCTAATTTTCGCTTGTGACAACGTCTGTACACATAAGGTAAAGAATAACTTAACACAACGGCATCACGTATAGAAGAATTTGCCTAATAAAAATTATTATTCATGCGTTCAACAATTACAATACGCGGGTTTCTTCGTTTTCCTCGTTGTTTACTTCTTACAACAAAGTTGGTGTCGAGATTTTAACAGCTAGAAAATAACTTATTTCTTTATTTCCTTCTTGCGTGATCTTGTGTCTTTCGTTAATGGCAGTTTTCTATTAAAATCGTAAGTGTTTCTTTACAAAATTACTTACTCTTCTCGCAATTTCTAAGAAAAAATAGAAATTCGCCACTCAGAGGAACCTCAAATAATGTGAACCGGAACTGCATTTTTATGTAAAGTTGGTTTAAGTACTAGCGTTTTCAGCATTTAACAGTTCCTTACCATTTACGATGTAATATAACAAGTTAAGCACTGAGCTATGACAATCTGTATCTATCAGTATCTATAATAATAGAGAATAATTTGCAAATTTTTTTACACTTTTGTAATTAATTTCGGTCACTATTACACAGTCATATCTTGTGCCACTCTGCTATAGTTCAGCCATTTTGTATACAACTCTGAATCAGCAAAACTCATGCTCCTCATTATCAACCCTGATCAGATTTTACCCCGAGGAGTACTCAAAAAGGTTTATTACTGTAAATACTGTGCCTAACCGTTTGTTTGATTTTATTCTCATTATCATGTCATGAGAGTTTAGTTTTTATACCCGGGCGCACTTGTGCACAGGGGTAGTTTTCAGAAATACGAAAACTGCGATATTGTAGTAACTACTGAAGCACTTTCACTTTTTTCATGTGAGCCAACTACAATCAAGCGCAGCTATTCATGTGCTATTTAAACTTGATCATGTGGTTGTTGCTGCGCTTGATTGTACTTGGCTAACAAATGAAATAGTGGAAAAAAGGAACAAGAATTCACAGGGCGAACTTAGCGCAGTGCGTAGCCAACTGGCTGAGTCAGTTGGGGTCGTTGGTTCGAATCCCGCTGAAGAAGTCTGATGAGTGGTGATTTCCGAAATAGCTATGACTTCTACAATTTTTTCAATTTGTTGTTGCTTTTCCACAATAGTTTTTCTTTAAAACGGCCTCAAGCTACGGTTGCCAGACGTACTGATTTTATCAGTACAGTACTGATTATTCAACTCTTGTACTGATTTTATTCATTTCTTCAATCAGTACGCTAATGTCCTGATTTTTCAAAATTTGTACTGATTTGTACTGAATTTTCCATTCAAACAAAATACTTTGGTATTTTCTTAAGGTTTTTACATAACGTTGGAACTTCCTTAAACTGTACTTTGAAAAGTAGGAAGAAAATAATTTAATTATAGTTGACATGTTTCAGATAATGTTTGATATGACCAAGAAATTAATACAACAAAAATATTAATTGTTTTATGGGCATATCGCCGGGTCGTTACGTACCAGTTGCGATAATATGATGGAGCTTAAATTATTTAAAAAGAAGACTTAAATTTTTGTCGAGTGTTGTTAATTATCTCGAAAATAATTTTCAGTTTAATAACAATAAATTTCAATATTCGAATGGTTTTGCCTATAACTTACACCACCTTTTTCTCAATTTACTGACTCTGTAAAAGAGTTTTGCATACAAGACATAGAGTTAGATACTCTTTTTAGCGAATTCTTAGTCTTTCACAGTTTTTGCGTAGTTGAAAAATTATTTAAGCCATGAGGAAATATAGATGATCTTTTTTACAGTATGAGAGGATCTTCTAATTAAAATTTTTGAAAGTGAACTTCAAATTAAAAGTAATTTTAAACTAAAATGTATAGAATTCTCTAACTATTTAAACACTGAAAATGGGAATGATCTCATTATTGCAATTCAAAAATGTCATAAATATAAAAGAATCTATTGGATCCTGTGCACGATCATGTGTAAACTCATGTTAAAATGAATAACATTTTTATATTTTTATGAACTACTAGTGAACCCGTATGACGTTTTTATTTAAAATATATTTTTTTATTATTTTTTTATTTTTCTTTTAAATGTTTTTTCTCAGATTTATACATACGAAGTATACAAATTGCATGTCAGAAGAAAGCGGGTGTAATCACGTTTACGACGATATTAATTAAAAAAAAAATCAGTTCAAACTTGTTCGAAATATAAGGTTTTAATTTTTTCGAAGACCCGACCTTTGACCCCTTATAGCACCTGTAACATAGAAAAAGTTATATATCGTTTAAATAAGAGAAAAGGGCGTACCACGACTATGTTTTTACTTTTTTTAGTAGTTTAAATACCGTAATTAAAAATAATTTTTTACCAAAGGTCCAATTTCGAACTTCGAAGGCTCAGATCTCGATTTCGGAGCCTAACTTCGAAAAACGTAGAAATTACTTTTTTACCTATGACTCAATCTCTTAAAAAAATTGGTTTGGTCCAATACCCAGAAAAAATGTTGATTTTGCCGTACAGTGTTATTGCTATTCAAAAAGTCACAAATATAAAATAATTTATTTGCTCCTGTGTATAATGATGTGTACACCCATGTTAAAATGAATAACACTTTTTCACTTTAACACTTTTCTTTTTCAATTTTTCCTAATAAACAATCGTGGTACAAAGCTCAATAAAAACATTAAAAATAACACTTTTATTTTTTATGAACTATATTTTACTTATATACTAAAATATTGTTAAAAACAAGAACTCAGGCGTTTTAAATTATTTTCTGTTACTTACATTCATGATTTTGCTTTGAACTACTAAATACTAAAATTTGTATACGTAAATGTATTACGAGTTGGGTTGGTGCTCTTTCATATGCGTATTTTTTTTAGTTTAGCACGCTTTTTTATACCCGAGCGCACTTGTGCACAAGGGTATTATAACTTTGTTCACATAACGGTTGTTTGTAACAGGCAAAACGAATCGAGATAGATATAGACAAATGTATACATAAATGATCAGAATGAAAAGAGAAATCGATTAAGCGGTGACTGTCTGTCCGTCCGTCNGCAACAATTCTTTATCAGGAAATACGCTTATCATAAAATTTTGGAAAATGGGCGTGGCACCGCCCACTTATGATCACATATATGTATCTCGGTAACCGTTCTACCAATTTGTACCAAACTCGGTATGGTTATTGTGCTTGCCACATAAAAGCAAAACGTTCAAAATTATTGAAATCGGACTAAAATTACGGCTTTTCATATAACGGTAAATTTTAGAAATGCTCGAAACGTCAATATTTCGAAATTTAAGGACGCTAATTTATTTAAAATTGATACACCCCGGCTTACCATGTAGCGGTAGCTTTCGGAAAGGTGAAAAGGCATATATGTAATACTTGCGCCGGGTATTTAATGTTCGGCCCCGCCCGAACTTAGACTTTCTTACTTGTTAATTCTAAACTTCTTTCTCTCAGTGCACCGTATTAATTTGTGAAATAGTCACATTTCGAGATAGTTGAACTTTGCACAAGCAATAGTTGATGATTAGTATATGTACCTAAATACGTTCAAAATGACGTGCACAGAGTTTTACAATTATATTAAGGAAAAGACAGAAGTTTTGAAACAAGTTCACAGCAACGAAAAATATTACTGAAAATTTAATGTTAATTTTTTTCTTTCATGAAACCTAGACTTATAANCGTTCACAGCAACGAAAAATATGACTGATATTTTAAAGTTATCTTATACTTAGAAAATTTTTTTACTTTCATGAAACCTGGAGTACTTATAAGTACAGTGCCGTTCAAAATTATTGGCTTGGAGGCTCTTTCATCAGATCACAATTTCTAATCAGATCTTTTAGAAAAATTTTGAAAATGTAGCTTTTTAGCCAATTAATAAAGTGCAAGTCAAATTTCGTTGATTTTTAGCATTTATTTTTTTTTTGCTGACAGTGTCTTCCATATAAAAAGAATTATCGAACATAGTTTGTATGGAGAAACTCTCAGTAAAAACAATACCAAAAATCCACTAAAATTTAATGGGCTGCAAAACTTCATTTTAAAAATTTTTATAAAAAGTCTGATTAGAATGTTGCAAATTTGTATGCAAATTTATTGAATTTTCCCGAGATTAGCACAAAGTTTAACAATTTTATTTTTATGTGTTTTCATATATTTAGTATAAACTGTATTTTTATAAAGAATAAAAAAAGATTCATGCATTGTGAAAAATTCTCTGTGCTTTTGATGTGATAAGCTGTTTTGTTTTGTTGGCGTACGTTGTAATGATCTCATGATCTCATGTTTTTATGTTTTTATTTTTGTCTGTCAAAATAAAATTTTACTACATCCTTTCGCACGTCGAAATGAAAGAGAAGGGAGCGAGAGGCCCTCCCTAAAGGGTCCCGGTTTGACAACAGAGATATCTGGCAGCCCTATCATTATGATTATTGCGCTTGCAACATAAAAGCAAAGCGTTTAAAACTATTGAAAGCGGACTAAAATTACGCAAATTTTTTATTTAACGGTTAATTTCAGAAATGCTCGCAACTTCTTAATTGATACTAACAACAATCCCTTGAAAGAAGTATTGAACATTATTTTTGAAAATGAGTGTGTTACCGCCCACATAATATAACTATATAATTTAATCGAATATGTTTGAAATAGGGGTAAAACCACCCTTGCTTGCCATGCGACTTTAGTTTTTGAAAAGGTGAAAAAACTATATTTAATACTTGCGCCGGGTATTTAATGTTCGGCTCCTCCCGAACTTAGACTTTTTTACTTGTTGCATGTTTATTAAAAATGTCAACGACTATACTTGCATAAAAATTTAAAATAATAGGCATTCGACCCTCGCTTAACCCGCAATACTGCATTAATTCGGATTACCGTTGCTGCCTTTCATTGATGTAACTTCATTTAAATATATATACACTAGTAGACCCGGCGAACTTCGTCCCGCCCAAAATTTTTATATATTTTATTGAAACTTTTTGGTCCAACATTTTCACCAACAATTCACGTTTACGATTTTCATTGGCACACTTGTCTGCTAGGATTAAGGTTTGGTGGTCAGTTGCCGCTTTAAATAACCTAAGGAAAGTGTTATATCCGTTCTTGAAATTATCCAGTTGTGCGGCATTTCATAGCACGGTTATTCGCAAAGCGAAATAAATTTTTTCCTCTTCACTCCCTGGCGGCAACAATGACCCGGTTCTATAGTGAATGTCCTAGAAGCTTTACAGTATAGTAGGTGGCAATTTCAAAATGGGTGCGAATCATTGTTCTACAGAAATGCAATATACATATACTTATTTCAGACGAAATACCTTAAAAGTTTGAACGCATAATAATATTGGAAAATCACATCCATTGGGCCAATTGCAACGCAGGAGCGTTCGATATACTCAATGGTGCAACAGGTCGATTTAATCTGACCTTCACGGCCCCTTTTCTCACTTGGCTATTTTTAGTAATAGCTCGACTTCAGCACCACTTGGCAGCACGTTTTTGCAATAGTATTGCATACATATTTAAAACATTAGCCAAATCGGATCATAAATAAGATTTTTAGTAATAACTCAACTACAGCGCCAACTGTCGGATTAAATTGTGAAACTAAACCATCCAGAGACCCACTCAAATACACAAAAAGTTTCGTTAAAATCCGTACAACCATTTAGGAGGATTTCACTCACAAACACACCTACAGAAGAATAAAAAAATTCATTCAAAGATAGCTAAAGGTCGGTACGTTTGTAGGCCTCACACCCCTTTTCAAATAGCCCAAATTTTCTCCATGAGTATGGGCTTGATTTCAACTATATACATATCTCCATACGAAGTTCCAGTACTGTACCATGAATACTTTCAGAGATATGCAGTATAAAAATTCGATTTATATGGGAGGTGCCACGCCCCCCTTTCCAACAGCTGCCCTCTTTCTTCATGAGTATGCGATTGATTTCGTATATCTCCATACCAAGTTCCAGAACTCTACCATGAACACTTCCAAAGATAGGCAGTATGAAAAATTCGGTTTGTATGGAAGATGCCACGCCCCCTTTTCCAATAGTTCCAATTTTTCTGCAAGAGTATGCGATTTATTTCGTACATCTCCATACAAAACTCTAGAACTCTACCAAAAAATTTCCAGAGATAAGCAGTATGAAAAATTCGGTTTGTATGGGAGATGTCACACCCCTTTTTACAATAGCTAAAATTTTTCTCCAAGGGTATGCGATTGATTTCGTATATCTCCATACCAATTTCCAAAACTCTACCATGCACACTTTCAGAGATATGTAGCATGAGAAATTCGGTTTGTATGGGAAGTGCCACGCCCCCTTTACATATAGATTTTTTTCAGCCTAAAACCATCCTTGGGACACGTGCGGCAGGTGGCAGTTTCAAAAAAATCGGTTCAGCCGCTCTCGAGCCTTGCGAAAACTAACAAACGGCTTTCTAAATATATATTAGTTGAGATATATTAAATATTATAATTATATTTTGACAGTATCCGTTGTTTCTGATTGGCGCAAAAAAATCTTGCCTAGTGACGAATTCGCCCCTTGATATGGTCGTTACTTAAAGCTATTTATATTCGAAATTGCATGAAAATTGGAAAACAGGAATCTATAAGCTTATCCAGGCAAAAAGCTACCTACGTACCGAATTTTAAGCAAATCGGACCATAAATACGATTTCTTCGAACAGATCGGTCCCTGGTCCACTTCTCGGACAAAATGGATCATATATGCTCATATATGCTAAAAACCTACCTACGTACCGAATTTTAAGCAAATCGGACCGTAAATACGATTTTTTCGAATAGATCAGTCCCTGGTCCACTTCTCGGAAAAAATGGACCATATATCCTAATATATGCTAAAAAACTACTTACGTACCGAATTTTAAGCAAATCGGACCATAAATGCGATTTTTTGGAATAGATCGGTCCCTGGTCCACTTCTCGGAAAAAATTGATCACATATGCTAATGCATGCTAAAAAGCTATCTGCGCACCGAATTTTAAGCAAATCGGACCATAAATTCGATTTTTTTCGAATAGATCGGTCCCTGGACCACTTCCCGGAAAAAATGGGTCATATATGCTAATATATGCTAAAAAGCTACTTACGTACTAAATTTTAAGCAAATCGGACCATAATAAGATTTTTTCGAATAGACCGGTCCCTGGTCCACCTACCCGAAAAAAAGTAAAATTTTTTTAGCCTAAAACATGGTGGTTACCGAAAGCTATTTGTATACAAAATTTCATGAAAATCGGACCAGCCGTTCGCGAGATTACCTGTTACAAAAAAGGGACTTCTCTTTATATAATTAGTATAGATATATGTTCATCAATATAAAAACATCGAGAAATAATTACTACGAATGTTTATGTTCAAAACCAAAGTCATTTAGGGTCATTTACAACCACAACTAGGGTGTTAAAAAGCCCCCTTGGTGCAAAGACCTTTTAATAAAGTTATTAAATCGTAAATGAAGGATCGGATAAAAGATTTTTTATTTCACTTTACAGACCAGTTAAAAAGTCGTAAATTCCACGTAGCGACTCATCTACCAAAGATGTTTACATGTACGTGCATATGCACATACATACATACGTACATATGTATATATAGATCATAAACCAAATACATATGGACAATTGAAATCTTCTCTATCAATCCCACATCCAATAAAGTGTATATTTTTGATGACTTGATTAATCCAGCGATGTACAACCACTGTTTGTTTGTATTTTTATGGCACCCATCATTTGTTACTTTGGTTGAGCGAAGCATCATTGATGTACGAACTCGGTTATAAACCTTTTACTACATTTAAACTGACATTCGAAACTTGTGTTTTTTTTTAAGAAGCAAGAAATCTTGTCAAGCGTTTTTTTCAGTTTTCGGGACAAAATATTTGTTGTATTTTAACATCTAAATTTAATTGTTTTCTTTCATATCTCATAATAATTAAGGGTGTCTACATATTTAAGTATAAGAAAAGTTGACATCACTTAGAGCCGAATTTTATGAACCTAATTAAGTAATTTATTAGAGAGTGGCTCTGTGCTCCTAAATGGCTCATCAACTAACCAACAAGCTATAAAAATCCAAATAACAGGCATGTTATGTTTTTGTTTGCAGTGACCATTGTGCTTGATTCAATCCGAAAAAATATCGACATATATATTTATTTATGCACATACATATGTATAAATAAACATGCATGCTAAAAGAGTAAGGACCGTTTGCTCAAGTAACCAGTAACTTTAAGAGCTGGTTTCTCCAACTCAACTTAACGTAGTTTAGCCATTTTTTGGGACTTAAGTCAAAAGTTAGCCTACCTTTTACAAAGCTTATTCTTGACTAAGTCTAAAAAATTGGCTAAACTAAGTTAAGTTGAGTTGGAGAAACCAGCCCTAAAGCTCACTTTATATTTAAAGGTTGCATTAAAATGTATGATTGTGTCTAAAGTAAACCATTTTATAATCGATTGTAAATTGGTTTGCGACAAATAAACATACATATATACGTAAAAACGGATAATATAAACGCTTAAGTTTAGACATAGATTTATTTTTAATCCAACTTTTAAATAAAAAGTGAGCTTTAAAGTTAAAGGTTACTTCAGAAAACGGCCCTAATAAGCTTAGAGCAGTCATAGTAGCTTCTAATTTAACAGTTATTCGCCATAAAAACGAAAGTGTAGGTGTGATTGGGAATAAAAAATAAAGAAAGCTGAGACGTCACGATCTCACAATTTCATGGTTTTCTGTATATTTTATGCCACTTAAATACTAAACGGTTGGTCCGATTTGCTTCGTATTTGGAACATAAAAAAGATTAACGGTTGTAAAGGTACATTATTTAGCTTAGTTTAGGAATTTTTAAAGAAAAGAAAAACTTCCATGATTTGCAGACTTCCGCATATATGTATATGTGCCTTAAAAACAGGCTGCTTATATTTTTCTCAAACATAGTATCCTTGGGTTGCACCATAACCGTAATCTTGTTTTTCAGTAACTTCTATTTTTGAGATATTTATGTTACTCATAAGCGTACGAATGTCACGTGCGGCTGCATGGAAGCACCCATATCGTCGCTTAAGGTACAAAACCTCGTATCAACGAAATGCAAAACCGCGCATGCTAGTTTCCATATATTTTTTGCTAGACAGTAAAAACATTCATATTTAAATGGTTCTCTTTTTTAAAAAGCAATCGCATTTCTGGTTAGTATATTTTAGGACGAATGGATAGGGATTAAGCCAAGAGTTTGTGTGAGCAAATCCAATTTTTGGCAGCCAATGTCAGTTACGCGGTTTTGAAGAATGACGATACGCAGTTTTGTGCTTTAAACGACGATATGTTAAATGTAAAGAAAGATTTTGAACAAATTTGAACTGGTAGAAAAATCTATTCTATCTAATATATATTAAAGTGAAATGTCTTTCGTATGACGGCGCTGCCTGACCAAACGGTTGAACCGATTTCAATTCTGTAAAAAGCATATTTTTGGACCTTCTGTGTGGAAGGTTCTTTGATTTAAAAACATTTGAAATTTTTTGTTGTTGTTGCCGAAAAATGAAGAAAGCTGAGACGTCACGATTTCACAATTTCATAGAGTTTTCCGTATATTGAATGTCACTAAACTACTAACTAACTAACGGCTGGACCGATTTCGTTCATATTTGGAACACGTATCAGCACCTGACAAAGAAATACTTCTACCAAAAATTTGCTCGATAGGTGGCGCTCAAGTCGGGATATTCCTAAAAATTGCATTTACTTGCCGATTGGCCCATATTTAGAATAAAATTTAGCCAATTGAAAAGAAATATTTGGATTAAAAACGTACACGATGTCCTCCTGTGGCCGAGATATCCCCAAAAATTATTTTACGCCGAGAGAAGGATAGATATCTACTATATATTTGTGAAAGTATGTATGTATGTATGTATGTATGTGTCAGCTTGCAGTCTAAACAGATGGACAGAATCGAACAAAATTTTGATAGAGTATTGCCATGACACCTGGGCCTATAATAGGGTGAAAAAATTGGGATCCGATAAGGGGGCGTGGCACCTCCCATAGGCGTGAAATTTTTAATCTGCCATAACTTCCAGACCATAAGTCACACGAACTTGAAATTTGGTATGCAGACATAACAATGGCAGGTGCTTATAGGAGGGAATGTATAAAGGAGTTTGTAAAAGGGGGCGTGGCACATCCCATAGGTGGAATTTTTTATCAGCTATAACTTCGGAACCATAAGTCACACGAACTTGAAATTTGGTATGCAGACATATCAATGGCTGGTGCTTATAGGAGTGAATGTATAAGCGAGTTTGTAAAAGGGATATCCCATAGGCGTGGAATTTTTTACCAGCTATAACTTCGGAACCATAAGTCACACGAACTTGAAATTTGGTATGCAGACATTTCAATGGCACGTGCTATTAGGAGGGTATGTATAAAGGAGTTTGTTAAAGGGGGCGTGGCACATCCCATAGGCGCGAAATTTTTTATCAGCTATAACTTCGGGACCATAAGTCACACGACCTTGAAATTTGGTATGCAGACATTTCAATGGTACGTGTTTTTGGGAGGGTATGTATAAAGGAGTTTGAAAAAGGGGGCGTGGCGCATCCCATAGGCGTAGCATTTTTTATCAGCTATAACTTCGGAGCCATAAGTCAAACGAACTTGAAATTGGGTATGCTTATAGAAGGGTTTGTATAAGCGAGTTTGTAAAAGGGGGCGTGGCACATCCCATAGGCGTGGAATTTTTTATCAGCCATAACTTCGGGACCATAAGTCCCTTGAACTTGAAATTTGGTATTCAGACATAGGTATCTATGGGAGGTGTTCAGAGTAAAGTATATATAACTGGGTTTGTCAAAGAGGAATATACATACATGTATTCATCTATTAGATAACACGGTTATTTAAAACTGTGTTGTGTTTAAACCTTACCGCCTTTAGATTTGAAATGGAAAGATTAAATCGTTTTTTAATCTCGCGATGCTGGTAAACGAAAAAGGTTCATACATAATGAATAAACTCATTCCGAATTTGGCATTCTACCAGAAAAGTGCAGCTATACTAAAACAGCTTAGCGAATAGGCAGCTAAATGGAATGTACCGTAGTAGACTAATTTTAATTTAGAAATTTGATCGTTACCTTAATCCACCTAACATTAGTAATGGAACAAGATTTGTAGTGCAAGTTATGATCAATATATATTAGATAAAGCACGAAAAGCTAAAAGTATGGCTCATAAGGATTCCTTAATGTAAACAAAGAAAATAGTTTATCTCCTTTCAATTATGCTGAACTGAATATTTGTATTACTGTTTTATATTTATATATATATAGAAATACGTCAAAATAAAATGTTGAAACACCTTTTTTGAGGGAACCATTCGCTCGAGTTCAATGAAACATACATTTGTTTGAAAAATATAACTTCCTCTAATCCAGCAATGTGCTATGGGAGTGCAATGGGATATAGTCGTTGCGGTGGGTATGCAGCTACAGTTGCACGGGTATACTCAATCCCGACTCTTGCGTCCTCGTCCGCGCACTCTGGGCAACGTGAGCAACCCATGTGCGAGATGCGGTAACCAATCCGAGTGCAGCCTTGGTTCACGGCAGAAAGAGAGGGAGCTTCGGGGCCACTGCCTCTAATACGGTTTAAGGGCTCGTCGAAGTCTGCAGCGTCTTGTTTACCAGTAGGTGCGGCTGCAAGCGGGTGTCTGCTTGGAGCAAGCGGCTCGCTATATAATCGTGTATTTGGTTGCGAAACAACCCCCGTCCCAGAAATGGGTTGTGCGCTGGGGTTGGGACCCGCCACGTAAAAACCACTTACAGTGAAGAGGCAAGGCAAAGCCTCGGATGAGACCCCCCCTTATGATGACGACCACAGCGGTTTCTGGAATGTGCCACATTTGTTGGCTACATCTTGATGTGGTAAAAAAAAAGCTAGCAGCACTCCGCAAGGTTGCAGAAATCTTTCAAAATATGTTCGAAAAATATCTTGATATAGAAGGAACTGCCTTACATTGCCAAGGAAAAAAATTGTCAAAACTCAACACAATTTTTACCAACTTCAATCTTGCAATTTATTATACTAAAATTAATTTATTTTAGATTCCAATTAAAAGGTTTGCAATTTAGGTGAATCCTCGGAGAACTTTTTAAATTTTTGTACAAAGTTTGATCAAAGAAAGGAGATCTACCACATTTTTTTGAAATCTACCACATTTGTTTCCAGATTCTACCACACAAATTTTTTTTCAAGTCCGATCACTGCTTTACGAGATAGGTCAGATGAACGCATGCCCGACGCCTGGAATTTAAGTGTGCTCTGCCCAATCCACAAGAAAGGTGACCCCGCCATTCGCGCCAATTACTGCGGGATCAGCCTTCTAAGCATAGGTTTTTTTTTGTAATTATACTTGCATTTATTTGTTGAATCTGCTTATTTTACATCTATTAAGCCTAACAACAAGTTTAAAAATCTTACGTCTAATTTTACAATAATGTAGCTCAAACCCTGGGGTTGAGCCCTGTTGGTTTAACGTCGCTCAATTAAAGGCTGGTAGATCTCTTCTTCGCAGGCGTGTTATATTTGTTGTGTTGCACAGGCCACTTGCCAGTGGATTTGGGTGGTTACGCAGTTTTATTTTGTATTTTTTACAACGCTTTTATCAACTTGCAATGTTGTGTGTCCAGAAACTTTCAATGTTGTGGATCCAGAAACTTTCAATGTTGTGTGTCCGACACCATAAAACCTTTGCTTTGAAAAGTTCCTATAAAAAAGCATAGTGCATAGGGCGACATCTGTAGTGAATAGGGCGAGGTAGATGACATCTAGATGTCGCCCTATGTACTACGTTTGCTACAGCGGAAATAGACGACACGCCATTTCTTTAAATAAAATTAATTGGTGCTCGTTTGTATGTACATACATATGTAAATGCATGTGTGTGCACCTTTCTATTAATATCGTTGAATTATTTTAATATCTATTGCAAAATTTTATTCAGACAGGACTAAAAAGTAGAAAATAAATAATATAAAAAAAACTTTTTAATATACAACGCTTTTATAAATGGA
>NW_016157675.1:136943-187344 GCF_001687245.7 Rhagoletis zephyria | reverse complement strand
AAGAAACGTTGGGAACTCGCTGCGCATTGGCAAAAAAGGCTCCTGGTGTAGTGGTTGATGGCGTGAGGTGTTGGTATGTATAAGAGCTAGTTGGAGTGGTGGAACAGCGTACGGCTGTGTTGCGCTGATTCATGCGAGACATCATCTTTGATAGCCTTGCAAGAAGCGGAAGCGTGAAGGTCGCCACAGGCAACACACACTGGGCGCAAGGTACAGTATGTTCTGGTGTGCCCAAATTCTTGACAATTTGTGTACTGTACGGGACCGTTTCGCTTGTGCGGCTCCTCCACTGTTATTCTTGGGTGTAGAAGGTATCGTAGATTGTAGATTGGGTGCACTGCGTTTTTATTCATTGGCTTTGTTTCTGGCTTAAGTTCTACCTTAAACATAGGCTGAGCGATTTTATGATAATATTGACAACATTTTTAACAGAAAATCCGGCCTTCTCTAGAGCATGAGCAATATCAGCAATGGGTACACTTGATTCTATACCTTTTATTACTACTTGCAGTCCTTTGCTGCTTTTGAGCTGGTACGTGTAGAAGTTTTTCTTATCTTCATTAAGGTGTTTGGTTACCAACCGGTAATTTTCTTCAGTTAGAATCTGAAGTTTGGTCTCTTTAATATTGCCCTTGGTAACTGATGTTACGTGGAACGTATTGTCTCCAATAAGCTGAGTTAATTTATTCACGAACTCATAGCATAGGTTACAAGGTCTTATCGAGCGTATTGTGTGAAAGACTGAAGCCCTCCGTCAATGAACTGATTGGGCCTTATCAGTGTGGCTTTAGACCTGGCAAATCCACCATAGACCAGGAATTCACAATACACCTGGAAAAGACCAGCGAGAAAAGAATCGACACTCACCACCTATTTGTCGACTTTAAAGCCGTTTTTGACAGCACTAAAAGGAGTTGCCTATACCTCTCCGAGCCGTTCGCCACAAAACGGGGTTTCAGACAGGGCGACTCCCTTTCATGTGACTTCTTTAATCTGATATTGGTGAAGATAATAAGAGACGCAGAACTGAACCGCTCAGGCACAATACTTTACAAGAGCGTACAATTGCTGGCGTATTCCGACGACATTGATATTATCGGTAAAAACAAGGGCTACGACTGTCCTGCATTCTTTGAATTAAATAGAGAAGCAAAGCTAATGGGTCTGGTGGTAAACAACGACCGTCAGAGCATACGGTAACCACGCACCCACGTAACTGTTGATAATTATAATTTTGAGAAAGTAGAGAATATCGTTTACTTGGG
Organism: Rhagoletis zephyria; assembly: GCF_001687245.7. NCBI lineage: Eukaryota > Metazoa > Arthropoda > Insecta > Diptera > Tephritidae > Rhagoletis > Rhagoletis zephyria. The sequence continues at coordinate 186,079 of NW_016157675.1, read as the reverse complement.
AACCAGCATTAACAGCAATAATAATGTCATGTGCTACCTTGGACTGGACAAAAATCACACTCTGTAAGTCACTCATCATGCCTGTGCTGGTGTATGGCGCGGCGGCATGGACAATGAAAACATCTGACGAAGCGGCTCTTTGAGTTTTCGACAGAAAATTTCTCCTTCGCGCGTCGGCGATGATGAATACCGCAGACGGTTCGACGATGAACCGTATGAGCTCTACAGCGATATACACATAATGCAGCGAATTAAAATTCAGCGGTTCCGCTGGCTAGGTCATTTCGTTCGAATAGGCAGAATCTCTCCAGCTCTGAAGTATTAAACCTCGTTGCGATGCTGGTAACAGGGAAAGAAGAAGGCCTCTTCTTCAATGGAAAGACCAGGTGGAGAAGGATTTGGCATTTCCAATTGCGGTCAGTGGGCTCAGAAGAGAAACTACCGGCGTGTTGTTTTGGACTCGGCCGAAGTCGCTTAGGCGGTTACAGCGTCAATAAAGAAGAAGAATGGGTAGAGATGGTGTATCATGGTGTATATTTGGTGTTATTTTAAAAATATACAACAAAAACCGGTAACCTTTGTTCACATCGTCCAGATTCGCTGTTATTCTATCGATATTCTGTTCCTTTTTTGTTTAAATATAAGAAGGGTGAAATAATTATTGTAAAACGGTTCATTGCACCTAAACACATTCAAATGCTGCCTGGGCGGATAACCAATGGGTGGAACAAGTAGTATTTAAAATTGTATGGAAATTAACATTAAAATAGTTTTATAAGCAGAACTTCGGTTTCCAGAGGAAGTTCCTATGCAGCGGCTTTAACACAAATATTCAAGGAGTGGAATGAACACCCCAAATTAAAAAAGCGAAGGATTCAACATTTTTGGTGTTGCTTGACTCAGTGAACTCGCATCTCGTTACCGATGCGTTGTCAATTCTATTCCCAATAAAATTTTCGGGTGAAATATTTAACTTCTTTTTAGTTGTTTGTGTTTCCGACAGGGTAGGAGTAAGATGTATTGTGGAACGATTTTCCGTCATCCCTTGTCAAATTTGGTTTGGAGACAAACCGGTTTCGGCGTTGTGCCATCTTCAGAGCCATTTTTCGTTCTGAATAGTTCGTGTTTCCTTCCGCTTTTTTATGTATTCGTGTTACTATCTGTTTTAACTGTCACTAGGTCATGCATACCCATCTAAGTGCGACCGCTTTTGTTTCATTATCTTACAGGTAGGTGCTTTTTGGTTGCTTGTATTCGCCGGCGGGTAGAAATCCGTTATTTTTATTTTCTTGGTTTTCGTGATTGCGTCGGTTTATGTTCCGTTATTTAGCAGGTATTAAGTTGCTTGCTTGTGCCGACAGATAGAAATCCGTTATTTTCATTTTCTTGGTCTCTGCGGCATAGGTATGTATCTTCGCGTTAGCGTTTTTTTCAGGGGTCGTCTCATATTTTTCGTACAACATCTTGAGTGGTTCGAATATTGCATCGGATACGGTGTTTGTTTGTTCGTTTATAATTCTCCCTTGAAATGTTTTCTGCTTGTATAACTCCATGTTTTCCAATATGTTCAAACGCCGTCCTTTATGCTGTACATGGAGGAGTTTGGCTGCCTTATTAATTTTCATTGGTGTACATTTATTTTCGAACATATGATTTGCGAAGTTTGATTCTGGTGTGACGCTTGGTTTTTGTGTCCTCTTATTGTAGTCTCTTATATGTTCTCGGAATCTTGTTTTAATCTTACGGCCAGTTTGCCCTATGCAGCTACACCTGCATTCACACGTTAATTTGTATACACCGTGCTTATCTAGAGTGTCCTCTTCGTTTGTGCTGTTGTTCAGTATCCTTCCGACGTTGTTCCTGGTTCTGAACGATGTGCGAATGTTTGATTTTTGGAAAAATATTTCACTCTGTGAAATAGGTTTTTAGGTTATTCGCAATGGACGAAGCAGTGAACGAAGAATCTCTCCCAAAGTCGATAGTTTTTCGCATACTAAAGGGTACTAATGAATGGACGTCAAATAGTGGCGTTTCATCTTCGATACTAAAAAGCTGAGTTTCTCCGGCAGCAATGTGGGAGCGCGATTCGCCGTCTCGCTCCAACGAAGTTATGCCTAGCGTTACCCTACAAAAATCGTTGGACCATGTAGTCTTTTTGTGGTATATTGGAGTACATACAAAAGTGTTGCTCTCCCATGCTGTAGCGGTCCAACTCGTGTCTCTGCACCAGCTTATTGTTACGCGCTCCCAGCTCGTGTTTTAACGAAATGTGACTGAAGTTGAGCATTTGGAAGCACATTTGTATGTCTTGCTGTAGCTGAACGTGTAGAGATGTTCGCTATTATTTGTTAGATTACAGCAAGTTTGGTGGTGAAGTTCGGAAGTGAAGAATAAAAGCGCCATTGTTAAAATGTTGGAGTAGTTTTGTGCTACTCTGATGTAATGCAGAGATGGAGTATATGGTCCTGCCCTAGGACATCGCAATGTTAATTGGACCACATTTTTTATATGAATTGTAGTTAATTTTGGAGTACTCCTTGGCCCTTATGGAGCGAACTTCTATTAAAAAATTGGAACAAATACTTTTTCGTGATTGGGATAAAGAAACATATTTTTGTACACCCACACGATTGTGATATAATTTGCACAAAATTGTGGGCAAATGTCCAATGTTTGACACTGCCCTAACAGACGACTAAACTTCCCAAAAATGGCGAAGGCATGTGACTTTCCATCTGTAATGTGGTTTACTAACTGTATGTATTGATCAAACATTCGACACTTTAGTAGTGGTTCAGATAAGTTTTTGTTTGGGTTAAGTGGATTGTTTCCCAGATAAAAAGCAGTTAAGAGTTTGCAATTTTCATTCCACAACTCGTAAAGCCTACAGCCATTTGGCGGCTTTAGTGAATTTCAGTACGTCATATATAGAGAGGAAATTGCTCTCTTAAACATTCTGCTTGGCCTTCAAATTATAAATTTCGGTAATTTATGCATGGGACACATTCAGTGCAGAACTGCAATTTGCTAGTTCGTCAGCTTTCTTCTAAGTCCTCCATTAGTTGATATTTGAATACATTTTTTTATTATACATCTTTTTTTGTCAAGAAATCTCGCACAAAATTTAAATGGTTGTAAATCAAAAACAGCAAAAATATGCAAAAACCATATGCATTTATTGTGAAATATAATAAAATATGCGCAATAAATATGCAAACACAGGTATTTTTGCAAAATATGCAAAATCATGCATTTACTGCAAAATATGCAAAAATACACTGAGGGAAATAATGCATAATAAAAATGAATACTTTATATTTGATTATCGTTTAAAAATGTTCGAGTTTAAAAATAATATTTTCATACAAAATTTATTACGCACGTATTTGACTGTTCACATCTGAGTATATACGCACCCCAAGCATGCAGAGCGCCGCTCTGAGAGCGGTGACAACACACACATTCATACATAGTACATGTTTATCCGTAGAAATCGCGTGCTGTGGTGTTGATGGATATTCAACATTTGAAAGCAAATTTATATGACTGGGTGCGCAAAGATGCATGCCACAATTTGTTGATATTCGGAGATGGTCAGGGTTCGAATTACACTGCAAGGCAATATGCAAGTTAAATATTTCTTTTTAGTTTTTGTCTTGATTATTCACTTCACGGATGCTTTTTCAGAACGAACGCGGTCATTTAATATGCGCGTAATTGAATTGAATATTTACCAATATACAGTGCTTTCGTTGACGTTTATAATAAGATCAATTACGTTTCTATTTGATTTTAATATTTTTTTCCCTCAGTGTATGCACTAACGATTGAATGCCATTTTAAAGGAAATGTCATGATTCGTAAAGCTAACTTAACCATTTCCATTTGAAAATGACCATGGTCTGCGGTAAAAACATGCATTTACTGCAGTAAAAACATGCATTTGCATGATATTCCGAGCCCTAATAATGATATTTCGTGTAGCTTATTAGGATGTGCCCTACTTCATCTGCAATATGCATTTAATTCAAATTTGAACAATTATCCGGCCATTAGCTTAATTGATGATAAAACGCATTTATGCCGTTGTTTTTAAGGCAGCCATATAAGAAATAATAATTTAATTGCAATCAATACGTTTTGTGGCAATTTAATATACCATTTGAGCATTTGGCATTACATCATTGTTTTGTTTTATGGCCATTTCGTGACCGGTAAATTTAGTGAATTTGCCATAATTATCATTATTAATATTTAAAAAAAGATTAGGTATGCTGCAGTCTATTAAGCACTTGACTGTAAGATTATACTTTTCACTTGTATTAAGGTCAAATCGGCCTTAATGGCAAGTCGTGCCGATTGTGAACTCACATTAATAATACACTCGAACTACATATGCATGTACATACGTATGCATGCACTTATTGAACTGCTTACATAAACTTCATAAGTAGATAAGTTAGGCTGTCACATGCCACTTGCAACAAGGCGACGACGACGCTAACCCATGGACATTACTTGCTTAGTGATTTTATCGTGTCAGTCGCGCTAAAATGATGAAAATTGATTTTCAAAGCTTCGCTTTGCGAAATTCGATTTAAATTAAAAAGCCTGCACCCCCCACTTGGCTTCAGCAGACAGATATGTATATAGACCTGTACTACAAAGTAGGTCCTGCATGAAAACATATTTACGCCGATATGTCAAGGGCTTTTGTAAAAATTGTTTGCCAGCCGCCGATTTGTGCCACACTTTTCATGTTTGCCACATTGCTGTCGGTGCGCCGCTGATTAAAAACAATTGTGCGCTTGCCACATATGTATGTAAGTATTCGTGAATACAGATGTGCAATATGCTCAACCAAAGTCGCTGGCGAACCATGCAAATCCTCACGAATCGCACCAATGCTGCCCTGATTTTCTTGCCATTTCCATTGGCGTGCATTAATTCGGTGATCGATCACAGAACAGAACGCCTGTGTGCAGTTATGACGACGGAATCACCTGGTGTGGCCGCAAGAGGCATATTCATACATACAAACCTACATAAAAATATATGTACGTTATACATGTGTCTATGGGCTGGTAAACCAAGTGCATGCTTTACTAACAACGGCTGTGTCGCCATGTTTAACATGGTAATAACCCCTGAGCGGGGGTGACAAGACGCAGCAGCCAGTTTGTGCGCATTGTCGGAAACATTCTCTTTATATGTTGCTATAAATTTTCCCGTGATTTACGATGGGAAAGCGTCTCGATGGCATTAAACAGAAAATTACTATCATTTTCAGATGCGCTGAAGGTGTTCAGCTGGTTACCCATTTGCTTTAGTTGGTGTGTCTCCTCAAGTAGATGTTTGTGGCAATCACGCCTCTTAGATGTTAAACAATTGGCCGCCGTTGATGCTCACATTTGTTGCTGTTTGTAAGCTTCGCCTGCGGCCATAAAATAATTGAGGCTTTTGACTTATGTGATTCGAGCTGTCACAGCTGAGTTGCCTGAGGGATTTTTGAGAGCAGTTTGCCTAGGAATGACTACAATAGCCCGTACAAATTGTGTTTAACCAGCTTACATACATATAAATATTTATTTGCACTGACATGGACAAAAGAGCGATTACGCGGTGTACCAATTATTAGGTGAGCTAAGCCTTTTTCAATGAAAAAAAACGCAAATCTTGAAAAAAATTATTGAATAAATAACAACGACAACAGAAATCATATACCCTATTCTGCGCATGATCTTAAGAGCTGTATTATTTTCTGAAAAGTTGCGTTATAGCGAAAGTAGGCGTGCTTTTACTAATTTCAAAAGTTTTAAATATCTTCTTTAGCCAGGCCAAAAACAATGGGCCGTATGCATCAAACCTAAGCAAATGCTTTTTCTTAAAATTTAAACCTTTTACTCAATTTGTTCAAATAAAGTGCAAGGTATGAAATTTTAATAAAAAGCATTTGCTTAGTTTTTATGCATACGGCCCATTTTTTCCGTACAAAAATAAATTCTGCGTTATTCTCCTTCACTCATTTTTCTCTCGAAAAAGCGATTATATTGTAAAAATTTCTGTTTGTGTACACTGAGGGAAAAAATATTAAAATCAGTCAGAAACGTAATTCATCTTACTATAAATGTCAACGAAACTGTATATTAGTAAATATTCAATTCGATTACGCACATATTAAAATGACCGCGTTCGTTCTGAAAAAAGCATCCGTGAAGTTAATAATCAAGATAAAAACAAAAAAAAATAAAAAATTTTAATAAATTTGCATGTTGCCTGTAGTGGAATTCGAAGCCTGACAACAAATTGTGGCAAGCATCTTTGCGCACTCAGCTATAGCCATACATAAGGAGTGTACTCGTACCCAAAATTATTAAAAGTTTTAGAAAACTTTCACTGGTTTTGCGCTCGGTGGAGAGAATACAGAAGGTGACGCCGATCGCAACACCGCTAATCGACTCTCTGTAAATTTGACAGAATCAGCTGTTTTGCTGATGTCAAAGTCGAGAGGACAGCAGTAGTGATCTGCTGAACCAATACTTTTAAGTATTGATCGATATTCGGTACCGATTTAAAAAGTATCCAATACTCTCGATACTCGGTACCGAAACATTTAGATTTGGAATAAAAGTGCACACAGGCCAAAGATATGGAAAAAACGGCTCAGAGGAGACTCGCCTATCAAAACTCGAATGTAGGAGCCAATCGAGCTTTTAATACTTATACCAATGAAAGATGTATATATGTCGGTTTGAGGCCATAACGCAGAGAAACTCTTACTTGTTTGAAGCAGTTTTGTTCCAGCTCAATCGGACGATATCCTTTTTGGAGGCCCGGGGGGCCGATTCTATAACCAGTTAGCGACAATTTTCGAATCGGCATCAGTTTTGTTGACGTATGATATGAAATATTTTTATGCCAACCAGTGCGATACCGATCCGAAACTTGTCGCTAACTGGTTAGATCTCCCCCTGAAAAGCTTCTTCATCAGTCAAAGCATTTGTCTTGAACCTTGGATCGACTAAGGTTAAAACTGATGAAATTATATTTCTCTGTTACGATAAGTTCAAGTGTTTTAGCTGATATCATATAAATTAGTAAAGAAAGTTTTTTCTAAACTTGAAATGCGAAGGTTTAATGTAAAGAATCGGTATCGGATACTGAAAAGGAAGTATTGGGTACCGAGTATTGGGTACCGACAGTTCAGAACATCACTAATCGCCTTTATTCTCGCCGCTCTCAGTTGTCAAATCTACGAGGATGCCAAAATTACTCTCACGAATTCTGCTGCAATCGGCGCAATCTTTTATTCTATCATTCTTGGGGTTTGCGTTCTCGTACCCAAAAACTTGCAAAGTAGGGGAAATTGACAGGGCAAAATGTCATAGAGAGCTACAAATTGCTGCTGGAAAACTTTTTCTAGCGAAAACTTGCAAGTAAGACTATNTGCCAACCAGTGCGATACCGATCCGAAACTTGTCGCTAACTGGTTAGATCTCCCCCTGAAAAGCTTCTTCATCAGTCAAAGCATTTGTCTTGAACCTTGGATCGACTAAGGTTAAAACTGATGAAATTATATTTCTCTGTTACGATAAGTTCAAGTGTTTTAGCTGATATCATATCAATTAGTAAAGAAAGTTTTTTCTAAAGTTGAAATGCGAAGGTTTAATGTAAAGGATTGGTATCGGATACTGAAAAGGAAGTATTGGGTACCGACAGTTCAGCACATCACTAATCGCCTTTATTCTCGCCGCTCTCAGTTGTCAAATCTACGCGGATGCCAAAATTACTCTCACGAATTCTGCTGCAATCGGCGCAATCTTTTATTCTATCATTCTTGGGGTTTGCGTAGGGGAAATTGACAGGGCAAAATGTCATAGAGAGCTGCAAATTGCTGCTGGAAAACTTTTTGCTAGCGAAAACTTGCCAGGAAGACTATGTTCAAAAAGGCCAATTAGCTTAGGCAATTAAGCTTTAAATTGCGGCATTGAGTTTGGTGTTCACACACACGTCAGCTGCGCAATTAGCGATACGAAATCAGCTGCCGTATTACCTACACTGATGGAAAAGTTGGTACAATCGTNGTATGCCAACCAGTGCGATATCGATCCGAAACTTGTCGCTAACTGGTTATACCTCCCCCTGAAAAGCTTCTTCATCAGTCAAAGCATTTTTCTTGAACCTTGGATCGACTAAGGTTAAAACTGATGAAATTATATTTCTCTGTTACGATAAGTTCAAGTGTTTTAGCTGATATCATATCAATTAGTAAAGAAAGTTTTTTCTAAAGTTGAAATGCGAAGGTTTAATGTAAAGAATTGGTATCGGATACTGAAAAGGAAGTATTGGGTACCGACAGTTCAGCACATCACTAATCGCCTTTATTCTCGCCGCTCTCAGTTGTCAAATCTACGCGGATGCCAAAATTACTCTCACGAATTCTGCTGCAATCGGCGCAATCTTTTATTCTATCATTCTTGGGGTTTGCGTAGGGGAAATTGACAGGGCAAAATGTCATAGAGAGCTGCAAATTGCTGCTGGAAAACTTTTTGCTAGCGAAAACTTGCCAGGAAGACTATGTTCAAAAAGGCCAATTAGCTTAGGCAATTAAGCTTTAAATTGCGGCATTGAGTTTGGTGTTCACACACACGTCAGCTGCGCAATTAGCGATACGAAATCAGCTGCCGTANTCTCGTACCCAAAAACTTGCAAAGTAGGGGAAATTGACAGGGCAAAATGTCATAGAGAGCTACAAATTGCTGCTGGAAAACTTTTTCTAGCGAAAACTTGCAAGTAAGACTATGTTTAAACAGGCCAATTAGCTTAGGCAATTAAGCTTTAAATTGCGGCATTGAGTTTGGTGTTCACACACACGTCAGCTGCGCAATTAGCGATACGAAATCAGCTGCCGTATTACCTACACTGATGGAAAAGTTGGTACAATCGTAGCTTCATTTAGTTTGATAGTACATTCGGTACAAACACATAATTTTATATACATTTGGAATGTAGCCAAATAACTTCTCAGGAAATCAGTTCTTATTTTTACTATGCATTATTTCCCTCAGTGTACCTTTTTGAATGCGATTAACACATAAAACCAAGAATTTACTAGTTTCAAAGCGGATATCACCTCACTCAGTCGATACTTTAAGTGATGGGCACAACCTTGCCCGCGGGCAAAGCTCTTTTAAGATTTCTATACATTTTGCATAATCGCGTTCAGGGAAAAGCTCTCTCTGCTTATCGCTGCTTTAAAGTATTGATCGATACTCGGTACCGAAATGTTTGATTTCCAAAAAAAAACGCAACAGTCAGAAATATCAACTCAAAGCAGTTCAGTGGAGATTATTGAGCTTTTAAAATTAACTATATATAAATACGCCACAGGAAAATTTGGGACACCCTTTTAAGGGCACCGTTCGCTCGATTTCAATGAAATATACACCGATTTAAAGAATACAACTTCCTCTAATCCAGAAATGTTCATCCCGTTCCTCTAATCCAGAAATGTTCATGCCGGTTGTGGCATCTGAGATACAGACTACAGATGTGGAAACCGATATTTCTCAAAAACCAACTTCGTTGGGGTACTGAAACTTGTCAAGGATTCACAGGTTGTAAATACCCTACTTAATAATAATAATAGATTGCCGCTCACGCATATGTTAGTGTTTGGCCGAGCTTCTCCTCCGGTTTGTGGTGTGCGCCTTGATGTTGTCACACAAAGGGGAGGGACCAGACTTTTAAGCCGACTCCGAACGGCGATTGTATTTTTATGAGAAGCTGTTTTTCATGGCAGAATACACTCGGAGGTTTGCCATTGCCTGTCGAGGGGCGACCGTTGTTAAGAAAAAATCTTTTTTATACATTTTCTTTTACGATGTTGCTTTGACCAGGGCTTCGAACCCCTGCGCTGCGGACACCTCCCACACAAACGGAAATTCTCATATCGCTTTTCTCTGGAACGGCTTATGCCAACGGTGGGCAAACGCGGCTCTTTGCTTAGCAAAGTGCGGATCTATTTAGTTTTTCTTTGCTTAGAACATTTTGGCTCTTTTTACTTTTTAAAATACATATTTCTTTGCTGGATATTCTTTTGCATTGTGTTGTTTTTTTATTTTATTCTTTTTATGTATACATACGTATATTTAGTTGGGAACATTACCCGCAATCAGTGTGACCAGGTAAGCCTTTTCGAGGCTAGATTTAGCATTTAATTTTGTGCCATAGCCTCAGAAATTTAGATCTGACTTCGTGGTTTTTTTCTGGCATTTTTTGTTCATATCTTCATAATAAAATTCGAACCGGATCTATAACAAGTAATCTTTAAGCAAAAAACACAACCGACTTCAATTCTCATATAAAAATTTAGGAGTACCGTTCGGATTTCGAATGTTCGGATTTAAACCAAATTAGTATGGGACCACCTGTGAGACACTACCTTTCCGATAGAAAAATTATCGAAACCGGTTGCCGTTTTTTACCACGTATGCGGTAACATACATAAAAGAAAAAAATATTCCGATGAATTGATAACCTTCTCCTTTTTTTGAAGTCGGTTAAAAATAAGTATCTAAGCTTCCTAAAAAGCTTCAATATTTCTAAAACTACTACTTACTGTAGAAATATTACAGTAACAGTGCAAAGTTCTTCGATATAATACTTTCTCCTCTTTTTAAAAAAACAATACTAACAATTTTGCTTTAAAACATATTTTCGCAAATTGAGTTTTCACATACTACTTGTGATGATGTAAAAAATATTTAAATTTTTGCATTTTACTTATCCTATATATATATTTTTTTTTGCATATTTTGAAGTTATGTAGCCGTTATTGGCCTGATCGATGCTATTCTGTGTTTTAACGAGAATTATTTAAGAAGTTATTTACAGAAAATCGAATTTGCGGAACACATCGAGTTTTTAAGGAATGAATGTACTGATTTCTTTTTAACTATAATTTTCGTAGCGTATAACTTGTTCTAACCTTTTTTAAAAAGGAATTTAGCTTCGCTTTATGCGATCATCTGGTCACACTGCCGCAATTGGAGAATGAAAATTGGCTTTCTGACTTAATGTTCGTTACCGATATGATGGAACATTTGCAAAACTTGAATTTTCTGTATAAAGCCCTGTACGCAGCTCTTAAGAAAACGGTCAAGAAAAAATTGCCATTATTTCGCGTGTGTGTCCAAGGAATTTTGACATTTTTGATACCTCACAGCCTGTTGCCTCACTCTTTCCTCAAGAAATAATGGAACGGGCATATATTTCTGTTGCAAACCTGGGTTGCCTTGTGCTCTTTTTTCCAAAAAACTTTAGAAAACCGTAGTAGAAAGCGTAGTCAATTTCTTAAGAACTGCGTACTGCCTTAAGGAAATTTGACTCAAGAAAATTTCTTAGCCATTTCTTGTACGTCATTTTATATGGAGTTTTTGCTTTTCTTGAGAGCTGCATACAGGCCTTAAGAAAAGAATAAAAATGTTTTTTTTTTATTTGTCGCAAATTATTTAAAGGTTTGAAGCTAAACTACATACGTCTTTTTAATCATGATCTCACAAAAAATAATATTTCATAATTTTCCATGGCTAGAACAAAATATATCACACGATTTAAAAGCAGATTTTGAAAAAGGATTTGCGCATACTTCATAAACCCTTTTTTATGTAACATAATTGAGGATTTTTACAATATCCGCAATTTTCCTTTATAAGAAAATCGAAGAAGAGTTGGAGTTTTTGGAATTAAAAGAAGATAAGGCACTGAAAATGCAACATAAAGCTTTGCCATTGCTTGAATTCCGACAGCAAGTACAAGATTAAAAATAACCGCTGTTGAAAACAGCTGCGTGCCGTATATTTGATCATTATTGAAAGTTATAAAAGCTATCAGCTTTTTATGTTCGCGTACGCAAAAAACTTGGAAAAAAGGGAAATTGAGGGAGCAAAATGACGTTTCCTTTTGAGGGAAAGCTGCTAGTTTCTGCTGGAAAAATTTTTGCCAACAAGAAAACAGCTGGTTGGAATTTACGCAACTCCCTAAATTGAATTTGATGGTTTAGAAGTTAAAATATTAAAATGCGACTAATTAAACTTGCAAGAAGTAAGTAATTATACGTTAGGTCAGTGAACTGTGTCAGGATAAGACTTCGGGATTTGTTTTCTTGTGCTTTCAATTTTATACTTTTGAATGTAAACAAAATTTCTAACTTGCAAGTTTCCGCAAATTTTCTGTTCGCGTACTATTTTGGATATTTTTCTCTTGCGAGAAAACAGATTACATTTCGCCGGAATTTTGCTGTTGGACATTTTTTACTGGAGATTTTAATTGAACGTAGCTATTGACTAACTAACATTTAACAGAACTGTTACGAATGGCGTTAACTGTGAACACGAATCTGAAGTCCGTTTTGAGCCATCACGTAAGAATTTTTTTCTATCATCAAAAACCTTTAATCACTCTTTTCTTGTGTAATTAATTAAAATTTGAGAACTTTCGCCTTGATAATTAGCTTAAAACTTGTTTGTACACTTACCGGTTTATGAACATATTATACGGGCGATAAATAACTGTGCTAGCGGAAGAACTGATTTTTTTTCTTGAGTTTCTTTTCATCTTCATCTACATCACCTTATTCATCTTCATCTTTTTCTTCATCTTAATCCTTGTGTTTTTATTTATCTTTAACTTTGTCCAGTTCTTCATCTTTATCATTGGCTTGCTCCTTCAATAGGTTGTGATTGTCTGTGGTTTTGTTGTTACCCTTGTATCTTTCTCTCTGTATTTTCATTACCCACTCCACAGTGGCGTTAAAAGTTTAATCTAGCCGCCCCGTCTGTTCACGCATGCGCATACGCATACACAAAATCTAAGTTTTATTTTCCGAGCAAAAAATAAAACTTAAAACCCAACCATTATTTTCCGCGCAAAAATAAAACTCAAAACGTAACGATTATTTTCGGATCAAAAAATAAAACTGAAAACGTAACGACTATTTTCCGAGCAAAAAATAAAACTAAAAAAATAATCGTTATGTTTTGAGCAAAAAATAAAACTCAATTAATAACGATTAAAAAGTGATTTTTATAATAAAAGTTATAACCGTTACGGTCCCTGATTTAAACACGTAGACACATAAAGGAAAACTTTATTAAAAAACAGATAAAGCAATGTTATGTCATTTTAACAAAAATTAAATTAAAGTCATTGATTATACATATTTATACATACATACAAACAGGGCATATCATTTTGGACCAAATTCAAAATGATATTGTTTGCCACTTATGTATGTTTATTTTTTAATATTTTAAATTTTTCAATTAAAAAAATTCATTCCCTGACAAATATCATAGAAACTTAAAATATACGCTTAAAATTTTGCAGAACACTGACAAAAATTCATAAAAATTTGTCAGAAGTGTTTAAATTTTTTATGAGTATACAGTTTTATAGCCCATTCAATTTTAGTGTAATAATGCGCAAGTTTCAAGTGGCTAAAGATTACCGTTGATTTTTTAAAACTTTTTTTGTCGAAGGTGTGTAGTGCTGCAACTGAATTTCAAAATATGTAGTGTTGGTACTTAAGCGGGTTTCACTGCATGTGCCAAGTTTAGTTAAGCTATCTCAATTTTTACTCGAGAACGGACGGACGGACGGACGGACGGAAACGTCTTAATCGATTTCCTTTGTCTATATTTCTCTATTCGTTTTGTCTGTTACAAACAACCGTTATGTGAACAAAGTGCGCTCGGGTATAAAAAAATATAGATACTTGATACTATAGATACAAGACCACTATTGACTAGTTATATCATTTCTCTCGTTTTTCAAAAGCTTTAAAAAGGATCTGTGAAGTGCACTAAAAAAACGCGTTTAAAAGTGAGCAAAATTCCATTTGAAAGAAAGCCATCGTTATGGGTTATTTTATCTCAGTATATGTCCAGCAACAAATCTAAATGTCATAAACATTAAAAAAGCCGCTTTTTCATAGTTTTCTTACTAAGATTCGCTGAGGGTTGCCAGCTTGGTGTGAGAACTTGCGTTATTAAATTCAAACATAAATAAAACCACCCTTGCCTTGTAGTATACCCTCCAATAAAGCGCAATCTCTTTGAACCGAAAACCACTGTACATACGGTGGAGAAAATATAAAATCGAACAAACATTTTAGCATTCCTTGACTATTTTCATTTCGATTATTTAATGTTTATTATTTTTTTTACTGAAAGTATAGCTCGTTATTAAAAAAAAAACATAGAAATCAAAATTTCAAACTTTGTACAAAAGTTAGCAAAATTCGACAAATGTTCATCAAAATGTTGCGCTTATTAATTAGATTACATTTAATTCGATTTAGAAACATTCTGAGTATGCAGTTTTGTAGCCCATTAAATTTTAGTTACTAAAAACTGCATATTAAAAAATTCTAAAAAATCTGATTAAAAGTTTAAATTTTTGTCACATATGTTAAAATTCGTCGAATTTTCGTAAATGTTGAACAAAGTTTGAAATTTTGATTTACATATTTTTCTCTAGATAGAAGGTAAGCTATATTTTCATTAAAAAATAATAAAAACATTTTTTAAACAAAACAAAGTAGCCAAACTTTCTAAAATGTCTTTTCCCTATTTATATTCGCGCCACCGTACATATGTATGTATGTAACTATATAACTACATACGCATGTAAAGCAGTGCCTCCGGTTACGAATTATTGGGATTTCACTATACGAGTTTATAAATAAGTTCATACATAGTATTCGCACATAAGAAACTGGCATTGGCGCAAAATTAAATATCCTCGTAAAATCTGTACTGGTCAACTTGCGGTACAACCTAATTAAGAGCACGGATTGCGATAATTTTAACGAAGTACATTAATTGTTGTTAATTGAAATAAATTGCGAGCACTATAAGCGCCAACGGAATTGGCAAGCAGAATGACCGGCGCAAAGAATTATATGTGTGTCGCAAAATAACTGCAAAACTGCTCCTTAGCGGTTTTAATTGAATGAGGGTGGCCAACTGTTTGTTAATTGAGCTCATTACAGACACTTTGCGAAACGGTAGCACACCGGAAAGAAGCAAAATAAAAACGTATCAATATCGATACATGCATACATTACATAATATCCCTGCAAAAAATTGTGCGACTAATGTTTAAAGAGAGTATTCCGAGATTACTCTCAGTCAGGTAAAATTGGGCATTAATTAGTCGGAACTAGTCTCATACAGGTAATATTGGAGATCAATTAGTCTCGACTCATCCCTTACGGGTATAATTGGAGATCAATTAGTCCCCGACTTATCTCTAACGGGTACTATTAACGATTTAATGATATGTACGCACTAGGGTGCTTTTTTTTTGCGACTATTTTTTTTTTCGGTCCCATCGTGAAATTTTGTTGGAAATACCGCTTAATCGCTAACTTCAATACTGCTTGAGATATTTCAATTTTAAGTTTATGAAGTTTTAAATTTTTATCAAAAATCACGTAAAATTATAGAAAATATTGTTCTTTTATTATTTATTTATTAGTTAAAAAAGTAGTGATAAATAATAAAAGAACAATATTTTTTATAATTTTACGTGATTTTTGATAAAAATTTAAAACTTCATAAACTTAAAATTGAAATATCTCAAGCAGTATTGAAGTTAGCGATTAAGCGCTAATGAGCTTTTTTGTAGGAAATAAAATTTCCTACAAGTTTCTCATTTACATTTTTTCTATAGCTCTTGTCATTTACGAGATAAATGCGTAAAAACGTAAATTTCATGGAAAAATCAGGTTTAGTGGCCCGTACTACCTCGCTGGTGTGAGTTACGACTTCGCCGCAGTGGGCACTTTTGTAGAGCATTTAATGCTGAGAAAATCCCCATTTTGGACAAGGTGATACCATTAAATGCCGCTGAGCTATAGAAATTAAAAAAAAAAAAACAAAGTTCCCGTGTATTTTAAATGGAAAATCTTCACACGCCTTGGCCGAGTACTTAAAATTAATATTAAGGGCTCAAACTTTCAGGGAATTTTTTTTTGGGTATTTCCAACAAAATTTCACGATGGGACCGAAAAAAAAAAAAAGTCGCAAAAAAAAAGCACCCTAGTACGCACTTAGTAAATGAAATTTCCTGTTTGACGATGGCACGTAAAGAGAGTATTCGCCTAACAAAACTGAGCATCCCGGTTCGAATCGCAGCTGGCGCAAATTTTATTTTTTATTTTTTAAAAGTGACTAGTCGCAGTTTATTCCATTCGGGTATAAAGGTGAACAATTAGTCTCTTCATAGGACTCCTGCAAAAAATGGGACTAATCCGGGCTGACTCCGGGAGTAATCGCAAAGGAGCATGGAATGAACTGATCGCTTTTGTTCGAGCATGCCCTATGAAGAGACTAATTGTTCACCTTTATACCCAAACGGATATAAAAAGCGACTAGTCACTTTTAAAAGATAAAAATAAAAATATGAGCCAGCTGAGATTCGAACCGGGGTGCTCAGTTTTGTTAGGCGAATACTCTCTCTGTGTGCCAACGCCGCACATGAAATTTCATTGACTAAGTGCGTACATATTATTAAATCGTTAATAGTACCCGTTAGAGATGAGTTGGGGACTAATTGATCTCCAATTATACCCATAAGGGATAAGTCGAGACTAATTGACCTCCATTAGTACCCGTATGAGACTAATTGGGACTTATTAATTCCCAATTGTACCCGATTGAGAGTCATCTCGGAATACTCTCTTTAGAGATTAGTCGCACCATTTTTTGCAGGGACATGCTCGAACAAAAGGGATCAGTTCATTCCATATAAAGAGGTCAATAGTGGGATTAGTCGCATGCTCCTTTGCGATTGCTCCCGGAGTCATCCCGGATTAGTGCCATTTTTTGCAGGGATGTATGATATTTATGTACATATGTATATTTGTATATAATAACGTATATATGTGAGTGTACTTGTATGTATGAGTATTACGTATGTATATGGGTGGATATTTGCAGACAAATGACTCCATGTGCGCCAGTGGTAATAAACGTTACTTCTACTTGACCGCAAGTGGCATTTATTCCTGTTTTCTTCTTTTCTTTTTTCTTTCAATTAACACTTTGAAATCAATCGAGCGGAAGGTCCTTGCAAAGAATGCATTTTCATGTTTGTCGATCATAAATTAAGCCGCGCTCAGAGCGTTGGATGCGGCGCGTCGTTGCACTTCATCGATGTGGCAATTCGCAGATTGAAGACTTTTACTGTTGCTGCTGCGCTTGGTGGTGGCAATCGGCGAATGGGGTGAGCGGCATGTGGCGGCCGCATACGCTTAAGCTGCACGCATTTAAAACACTTTTTCTGTTGCAAGTAATTTATCATTTGGCATAATTTATTGCGACTAGTTCGGTGCTGCTGCTGTTGCTGCGATGGATGCAGTGCCATCAACAGCCGCCACATCTTCTGCAATTGTGATTACAACATTGCAAGATTTTCATGTGTTTAGTTTCGTTTCATTCTGGTTTATTTTCCGTTTTGTTTATTTGGTTTGATGAAAAATTGCTACCATCTACGCAGAATGTTATCAGCGCCATAATTAAATAACGCCGGGAGGTAGAGTCATACAAACAAATGAACTGCCCAAGTGTCAACTGCATGGCAAGCAGTGCAATCCGTAAGTGAATTATCTCGCCAAGAAAGAATTATGAAACGGGTTTCATTTTCATTTTTACAAAAGCGGTTTTTTGCTCTCACCACTGACGGTCATTCGATATATGTATACACATGTACATAAAAAGCTACGCTGCGATTGTGCTGATACTAAAATTTGAAAGAGTGGAAACTAATTTTAAAACGGTTTGTTATTTTATAAAACAAATTCGCCTCAGGTAAGTAAACTATGAAAAAAGTAATTTTATTTTTTCTAATAGAGTTCAAATCCCCGTGGTCTCGATAAAGAAGTCGGATGAGGAAATTGGTTGATCTCCGAAATAGCAACTATAACTTCTGTTAATTGTAAATACAATTATTGATTAAATTGTTTTTAGATAATGCAATATAATAAGGAAAATAGGTTGAATATTATTGAGTTGTAACCGAATCCGTCTAAAATAGAAGAGTTTTATGATTCGACTTTCCTCACCTTATGGGTTAAACATGTAATTTTTTGTTCGGAGTCGGCGTTAAGCTGTAGGGTCCTCCCCATTCTCTGAGAACATCAAGGCGCACGCCATAAATCGGAGGAGATGCTCGGCCCAACGCTAACATTCTGTGTAAGCGCCCGTATTTATGTATATATTTATCTATATCTAAACGACAAAGTTATTGCCTAGTGATGTATGTTTTTTTATTCGAAGCCTTGGAAGTTCAGACCCCAGTGAATTTGGGAATTCGTATACAAGCTCATTGCATTTTACCTAACATTTTGCATTGCATTTTATTAGGACTTAAAAAATTTTTAAATAGCAGAAGCCATCGATATGTGGATGCTTTTCTGGTAATTTATTTTAGTATCGATGTTGACTTTTTCTGATGCATCGACGTATTGATATTACTCGCAAAATTTGAATCCCTAGTTGAATCTAAACATGAAGTTATACCGTTTTCTTGAGAAGAAATTAAACAAAGCGCAAACTTGAATTTTGTCCATTTTCCGTTGGCGATTTACTGGACCGATTTCGAAACCAAAAACACAATGGGAAAGGTGGGGTGTCTTCAAGCTTCAATAAATGCGGCAGTGTTCCTTTTTACCTCGCTTTTATTAGCTCGGGATGTAACTATGTAATATTGATGCGCCTAAAATCCTACGAATTGGAATTGCTTTAAACTTCCATTATTAAAGTAACCTGATGACAGTACGAATGGAAATTTTAATAGCGAGATTTTAGTTTTTTAAACTATAATTTTATTATTATGAATGAGTATCAACTTCTACGCGAAAATTTGGACGAATCGGCCTACAAACCGCGTTGGGTTAGCAAAACGTTAACAATCTGTTATTCATTAACACCAAATCAAAGCAGAATTTTCAGTTGAGCATCAGCAAGATGGGAGGTCCTGAAATAAATAGGGCGTTCGTAGTTAAAATTAAGTTGGTACTTAAAGTTAGTTGTAGCTTTTTGTTAGATAACATATTAAAATCATTTCAAAAAGCCACAACTAGCTTTAAGTATAGACTTTATTTGATTATAAGCCCCAATATGTTCTTCAATGTATATTTTTGCAAATGAAAACAAACGTATGGTGGAGCTATTTCCTTCTTTGTATTTAAGTAATATAAATTCCAGATACGAATCATATTGGACCATAAAATATCCCAACACCTGCGCTACCTAGAGCTGCAAAAAAAAATCGATTTTCACAACATCGATGTATTTACAATAATTGTTCATAAGGATCGATTATAATCGATTAAAATCTAGTTTTTAATAAAAGCTATGATGCATGTTGTGCAAATGATACCGTGAGTTTTCGTAACAGCAGAACTAAAATAGGGTTACCAACCGTCCTGGTTTTCGGGGACATGTCCTGGATTTTGGCACTTTTGGGAAGCATCCTGGTTTATGCCCTAAATATCCCCATTTTCATTAATAATGTGCGAGTTTATGTTTTCATCCTAAAATAGCATTTCTGGAGAAAAAAATTCTAGAAATTAGCACAATTTTCGAAGACGTTTTTGTTAAACTTCAGCAGCGAATTGTGTAAAATTTTATTCCACTCGCGGCTCAGTTGATTTTGTCAAGATTGAAGAAAGAAGGAAAAGAACAAATCTTATGATTTCATGGCAAGAGTTGGAATAGTATGTTATGAAATTTTGGAATAAAGTGAAAGCTCTTATAAGCGGACACCGATGGGCTTCTATTTGTCCGCCTATGAGAGATGTCCGCTTATGGGAGTTTCGTACAAAATCAAATTAAAATTCACACATTAAAAACTGAAATTGTGGGTTTCTAAACTAAAATAATATTTACTCTTCAATAGACAGAAACAGGATGAATTAAGCATAAATTCAAATTTATGGCGTTTTATTTCCTACCGAAAAACCTCATTGCCCGCTCCGCTCAAGCAGCAAGAAGAGGGCAACGAAAAGGCAACACTTTTTCTAGAAAAGAAAATAACTTTGAATATGGACTACGTTCTTGTGTACATACACATATGTAGAGGCGAAAGAGTCAACATTTGACTTCGCGTCCGCTTAAGGGATTTTTTTTTTATGAGTGTCCGCGTCCGTTTATCTGAAAGTCCGTGTATGGAAGAGCATTTTGTATGGAAAATAACCAAAAATTGTTCGTTCTCAAGGATGTGTCCACTTATAGGAGATGCCCGCTTATTAGAGCGTCCGTCTATGAGAGCTTTCACTGTACATGGAACGCTGGGTTGAGAGTTTTTCGGAATTTAAAATTTTTAAATGGCTAGATTTCAAAAAAAAATGTAAATTTGCAGCACGAAGATATCGAAGATAGTGTATCGTATTTGTTACAAAAAAAAAGTTGATATCAATGACTCAAAACTGCATGCGTTAAAAGAAGTTGGTAACCCTAATTAAAAATTTGTTTAAAAATAGATAAGCTGCAGAAATCTCACAATAGATTATGTCATAGTAGTAGTATTATACCAATTTGGCAAAAAAAAGTTTTACTTGCACTTGTCTGGGGCATGTGCGCGAAAACGCAACGTTGGGACGATCCACTATTACCACCGTTAATGCAAAAGCGCAAAATGAACAGTACTTCGCTACTTCGTGGAAGATCCATTGTCTCATTCTTCTCATTTTCATTTGGCGCTGTACCAAGTGAAGCCAAGTCCTTCTTTCCATCGCAGTAGGGGAGGGGACTCCCTCTTCCTCCGCTACCACCAGCGGGTTCCGAGTGGAATAGTTACAGAGCTGGAGCATTGGAGTCCATTCGAATGACATGGTCCAGCCATCCTGAGCCGCTGTATTTTAAATCGATGCACTATGTCTATCATCATATACAGAACGGGCATGATGAGTGACTTATAGAGTGTGGTTTTCGTACGTCGAGAGAGGACTGAATTGCCTACTCATTCCAAATTAGCACGGGAGTGATTGTGCATCGAAATTGTACGCTCTTGTAAGAAATTGTTTCTGAGCGGTTCAGTTCTGCACTTCTTATTTTCTTCTCCATAAGACTAAAGAAATCACATAAAAGAGAGTCGGAGAAAAGGATCGGAGGTATTTTCCAATTCTAAGAGAGCTGGTGGCATTGCTCAACGTCATTTTACACAACCGTATCTGTTTCGCGACGATAACACATTCAGACATCGCGGCATGTGAGACTCCTTTTGTTGATGCCGAAACGGCTTTGAAGTCCACAAATAGATGCTGAGTGTCGACCATTTTCTCGAGGGTCTTTTCCAAGATTTGGCTTATTGTTAATCCCAGGTCTATGGTGGACTTTCCAGGTCTAATGCTAAATTGATAGGCCCAATCAGTACGTTGACGGCTTCAGTCATTTCCACCATACGCCCGATAAGACCTTGTAACCTATGCTTATAAGGCTCAGCGGTAGTTGGCGCGTACGGCGGGGTTGCCTTTCTTAAGAATTGGGCGGATCGATAAAAGAGCAGGTGAATGCACCTTATCGCCGCCGTACTTGAATAGCTCAGCTGGTAGATCATCAGGTTCAGCAGATTTGTTGTTTTTAAGACGTGTAATTACTATTCGTACCTCGTCATAGTAAGGCGTAGAACATCCACTCCATCATCCTCGACGGATGTTACCATTCTGTTCGGTGGAGAAGTGTTCAATCAATTTATTTATTTATTTATGTGCGTTCGATACAGGAGTTCGCCTTAGTTTTGAAACCTTCCCTAAGTCGCCTAACTTTCTGGTAAAAATTTCGCGCGTTTTTCCTGTCGGTCAGCATATTGCAAAACAAAAAACTCTGCTTCAGATGAAAGATGCAATCTTGCATCCCATGCCAAATGTTTTTGTGATTATCATAAAACAACATAAAAATAAATTTTTAATATTCTTATTGAGCTTTGGACCACGATTATTTTATTAGGAAACATAAAAAGGCAATAAAGTACAATCGGTAGAAATTATAGCTGCTATTTCAGAGATCATCACATCTCCTCATCAGACTTCTTTTTGTCTAGACCTTCAGCAGGGATCGAACCCGCGTAATCGATGTGCTAAGTCAGAAGCGTTAACCACTGAGCTATGCACACCCCGTAAACTCGTGTTGCTAATTCATTTTCCTTATTCAACCTACTTCTATGTATCAAGTGCATCTCCGTTGTTCCACAACGGTCTGGTACCTAGCACAGTGTTACTTTGTTTTTGGCTGCTAAAGAACTCTCTAACCAGCTGGGATTTCATAGTCCTATTCAAAATCGCCCGAATGGCTGCTTGGCTTTCTGAAAAGATAACTATGAAAGCGCCTTTCAAACCGTTTTCAAAGTTTATTTTTGGGTAGTTTAAAATTGCGACTATTTCAGCCTGACATTCCGTAGGCCCTTTGCCCATGGGAATTGCAAGTTTCGTGCTAGGCCCAAAAATACCTGCGCCTACTCTGACCTACCGTGTCCCAGTGCACGTATCTGATATGAAGTGCCGGGAGCCCATTTTCCTAATCTTCGCAATCGGTGATTATCACTTGGAACTTTCTGCCAAAGCAGACGTCTTTAGTCATGGAATCATAGATTTCACATATTTCCAACCCTGGTATATACCCAAGAATACCAGGATGATGCTGCTTTATTAAGATGCCGTCGTTAGATAGTCGAAGTTGCAGCTCCATCGTGGCTGCTGTTTCCTGGATAAAACAATGGCGAGGAGGTCATCCCAGAAGCGACTCTAGAGCCGTAGCTGAACATATTCTTATAGATTGAGTGACGGCTAGGCAAGCCCATCCTTGCTATTCCTTAAATCAAAATATGGCAGTTTTTGTAACGTCTTCTGCCACCTTTCTATGGATGCGTAATACACAACCGGTAGAGCTTACCTATCAGCCTTAAGCTCAATTCCCTTGTTCTACCAAAAATTGTTCTGCAGGCTCATATGGGCCGTGTGGCTTTAGCTTGGGCTTACTGAGGCTATTTCTAGGGGGTATCTGGGTAGGAAAAAATTCCACCCTAATCCAGGGGGTCATGCGTCACCGAACCCATTGGACGGTTTGCAGTCAGGGCGCTTTCCGACTGTATTCTAATGGCGCCTCCCGGATACCTGTCCGCCTCCAAAGGTAACAATGAACTTGCTGCGGCATGGGGCTCTGCCGAAGTCGACAGTTTTTTCCCCTTTCCCCTTTCTGGCCGCCGAAAGGCTTCTGCTTAGTAGGCGACCAAAGAAACAGATAAATAATGAAAAAAACAAAGAAGACTCGGAGCCCTGCTCGGGTACCGCCGCTGTTGGACACGGCAAAGATGAGTCTTTACAAAAACTTACCATCTCGGGAACCACATCGACGACACCGAAGACAGGGCCCAGTCAGTGTCGGTCCTCCGCAGAATCTGGAGGGAATGATAAGCCCTTAGTGGAAAAGCAAATTTCCAGCGATACCGGCGGAGCTATACCCCGCGACGGAAAGTCGAAGACGGTGGAGAAGCTGCCGACGGCCCCTTTCTCTATGCCCACCTCGGGCAAATCCAACTCACAGGGGGTAGTAGCCGAGCCCAAGTCCTCCACGGACAAGCAGCGGACTAATTCTGCTTCTGAGTAAAACTCCGACGACCGGGGAAAACGCCCTCGATCGGCGCCCTGGCTCCTCCAATACAGCAACAATAATTCTTCCATCCGCCAGGGCTCAGCGCTACCGAAGGGCAGCCCCTATGGTCATTAAAAGATTGGGTGTCATTCCACATGACCAACTGATGGAGGAGCAAAAAGCCTCGCTCAAGCGGGCAATGGGAGTCTTCGCCGCCAGCGACAAACGATCCTCCGGTAAAGGCGGAAAGGACAAACGACCCAATAAGGCGAACTCACGGAAGGACTTAGCCCCAAGAGGCAATGATCTCAGGACGACACTGCGAGTGGATCCAAAAGGCATAGACCGTGCTCCCATCTAACCGTGCGTCCATGGCCGTGTCCACCACGGAGCCATTTAGTAAAGCCGCCAAAGAGAGCACCCTACGCTGGCGGTGTTGGACAAGGGCCATCCGGATGGCCACATTACTACGGATAATTGGAAGTCCGTACTGCTGGGTCTATGCAGGGTGAATAAAAGATTACTCCACAAGTATCTCGGCCCTGCACCATTCGTCCGTAATGCTGGCTGGAATTAGGGGAGGGTAAAGCTGGTAGCGTGTGCAGTTGAACGGGCGGTCCAGCTCTACAAGGCAGCGGTCTCCACGGTTGTAAATCTGTGGCCCCGGGCAGACTTAGTTGCCACCCATAGGGATGAAATCCCTAACAGACCGCGAGCCTGGGCCTGGGTCCCAGCTGAACCATCAAAGCCGGAGGAGATTCTGGAATTTATCCGACTGGGCAACGGAGGACTGCCCACCAGTGATTTGAGTATAGTCCGAGTTGGCGAAATCAAGGGGAAGCAATGTTTTGTTGG
This sequence comes from Rhagoletis zephyria, assembly GCF_001687245.7. Classification (NCBI taxonomy): domain Eukaryota; kingdom Metazoa; phylum Arthropoda; class Insecta; order Diptera; family Tephritidae; genus Rhagoletis; species Rhagoletis zephyria. The sequence goes on along the minus strand of NW_016157675.1, from coordinate 161,567 downwards.
CTTTGTCATCAACAGTGTTTCCGTCGCAGTTATCGAGGGTTGTGGTGGGGTAACAAGCTACGGCTTTTACTTCATCACGGTAAAAATCCACCGGAAAACGGACCTACAAGCGGAGGAGACGGGATTCGCTACTTCGGAGCGGACCACGTGCCTCCGACATCGGTGGCAGACAGCGCGTGGCCCACTAGAAACACCACGAGTGGACCTGGGACCTACCAAAGGGTGTATCCGATACCGCGACAGACACTGAGAGACACGGGCTCAGTATCTGCCTACAAATTACTCTGCACCATTCCGCGGCTGCCATTTTTCTTTCCCTCAGCGATAAAGCTGAGGACTTAATTCTAGTCCAAGAGCATTGGATCGTTATAAACAAGGTTTGTGGACTGACCTCTGACGCCTACCAGGTAGTAACAGCTCCAGTAGCAGATAGGATCAGAGCTTGCATTCTACTTAAAAAAAAAGCGACGAGGACACTGTCTGCATCTGCGCCCAACTGAAGGAGAGCATGATCTGGCTGGCAACAACCTACATAGCCCAAGATAGCCTTGTTTTTCCACCCTATAGGCTGGAAGAGGCTGTGGAGGAAGCAAATCGCAGAAAACTCCCGGTCACAATGGGGGCCGACTATAATTTGCATAACACTATCTGGGGCTCACGCGACACCAACTCTCGAGGTGAATGTTTACTTGACTTTATTCTTTTATACAATCTTACTGTATGTAACCGTATGAACCTTTGTGACTCTGTTAGAAGGGAATTGCTGGACATCACCCTTGTGTCGATCGGTTTGTCCGATTGGATAAGGGACTGGCAGGTGTCCAAAGAACACTCTTTTTCTGACCAACTCTAAATTAGCTTCATTAATTTTGATCCTGCTCCTTTAAACTTTTGTGACAAATGCCTGTAATGCTGCTTTCAAAGCCTCCTGCCGCATTATCCTCCCGAAGGGTAAAGAGAAACCCCAATGGTGGAAGCCTCAAATCTCAGCACTGAGGAAAAACCGCAGGAGGCGCTTCAATCTAGCAAAGCGAACAGGTTTTTGGCAACCCTACAAAGACGCACCCAAAGTTTGCAAAAGTCCATAAAGAGGGCGAAACGCGAATTTTGGCAAAACTTCTGCAACAACAGATAACTTTGAAGGCAATAGACTGAGGAAAGTTCTATCGAAATCCTCTTCAAGTATGAACTCTGTCCAGAAGCCGAACGCGGACTGGATGCCATCATATAACGAAATACTGGAGGTCCTTATGAGAAATCCCTTTCCGGGCTGCTTGGAAGACCCCTCCGACAGTTCGCCTGGTCCTAGGACCTACCTGTCTCTGGGGAATAACGTTGGGGACATCGTAAGTGAGGAAAGTGTGGATGGGCTTTAATGTCCTTTCAGCCCTACAAATCACCGGGACTTGACGGAATCTTTCTAGCTCAACTACAGTAAGCTAAGCACATTCTCTTCCCCTTAATTTCTCAGATTTTTACAGCCTGCTTAACCTTAACTCACATACCTTTAGGCCTACAAGCCTCACTTCAATATTTCTTTAAACTCTAGAGAGGCTCATCGACCAATATTTTCGACGATACTAAACCTGACAACCTCTCGTCGAATCAGTATGCATATTCCAACGGAAAATCTGTGGAGACTGCAATCCACGAAATCGTATCGAAGATTGAAACAGAATTGGCCATAAAGGAATACACGCTCGGAGTTTTTCTCGACATCGAGGGTGCCCGAAGTCTGTTGTTAACTCCCTTCCCATCGTGGGGGTGCAGCGGGGTCTGGTGGATTTTGTTGTGCTCCTTCTCGAGAAGAGAACTATTCTACCGGAATTGGGGGATGGTTCCATTGCAAAATATGTGACTAGAGGCACTCCCCTGTTCTCTGGAATCTAACAGTGAACACCTTACTACTAAGCTTTAAGGGCACCGGTTGTCAAGTCATAGCGTATGCTGATGACCACGGATTATATGGAAAATGCCTTTTTTCTTCTAAAGAAATAGAGTATATTCGACTAAGAATATCCACGATTTAGCTTTCCCTGATTCCATATATACACATTTGATGTTGCTTTTTTTGGCTTTTTTTAGATATTTGACTTTTTTGCCTATTTTACATTTAAAGAAGTGATTATAGCAAGGAAAAAGCCTTTATTCCTGATATTATAAAAGTTTCAAATGTTCCAGATTTAAATTGGGCACCACTTGTATCAACTCACGCCGAGTGCACGTTTAGTATATATTCAAGGCTGTGTTACAAAAAACAAGTTGATAATGAAGCAAATCGATGGATAAATAAAGAGGTAATTAGTGGTCATATGAAAATGCGCAACGATTTTTTGTACGAAAAATAGCCGGAAATAATGTTACTCATACGCCATGTATCCATAGAATAAAAATTGAGCTCGATTTCCGGAATCAGCAAGCAATTCTATATAGGAATTGGATATGTAGTGACGTCCGTTGAACATTTTTCCTCTAAACCAGTGTTATTTTTAAGTTTTTGTCTTTTTTTAGTGCCTTCTTTTGCCTTTTTGGCTATTTCTAGTGCCTTTTCCTGCCTATTTCGTTATTTTATTTAGTTTTTTTTTTAGGTCCTAAAAAGCCGTTCCCTGCTGATGTCATGACTTAATGCATAACGCACTCGGACTGGTAAACGTGAGGCCGGGGAATGCGGACTTGTTTAGTGCCAATCCAACTAAAAAATGGTACTTTTCACAAGGAAGTACAAAACTTCTCTATTTAAACCTCCCACCTTAAATGCGGTGCCATTTACTCTCCCAACCGAGGTCAAATACCTTGGAGTTATTCTAGACAAGAAACTGGACTGGAGGCGAAACATTGAAGACCACGCCGGGAAGGCCAATACCGCCCTTTACGTCTGTAAGACGGCTATAGGCAAAAAAATGGGGAATAAAACCACATACAGGGTCACCGTATGGTGGCCTGCGCTAGACAACACCTTGTCCAGACGTAAGGTTGAACGCGTCATTGAAGACATGGACGTTTTTTTATCACACAGAGGTGAGGCGGTTATCTGCAGGAAATGTGTTGACAGGAGTAAATAATTGAATTGAAACTCAATTTGAACTCAGTTTGTCACAAATGGTAAACAGTAAAACAAGAAAGGATATAAACCAAATTTAAATAAAATTATAGTTTAAAAAACTTAAACCAACCTATTATAATTGCTTGAGAATAGTTACATCCCGAGCTAATAAAAGGAAGGGAAAAATGATTTGATTGTTTCCGTGTCACATATGCAGCCACGTTATTCTAATTAACTCAAAAATAGGCGAGCCCATTCTTCGCGTTAATATATATATGTATCTATGTTTGTATACACGAATGTATGTAATTTATAATCAAAAATGAAGTGTTTTTGAACCAGCAAAAAAATGTTGGCATTTTATGTAATTCAGCTTGCGACCCCCAAGAAATGGCGGAGCCACTCACCAGAAGGTCGCGACCCACAGTTTGAAAACCACTGTTCTAAAGGATCCTTAAGGCTCTAATTACGTTGAAGCATAAATACATAAATATGTATGTATGTAGAGGAATACACAATAAATAACATGAAAATATTGAAACGCGTTACAAGTTAAATTAAGCGTAAAACGGCTTGCCGCTTCTGGAATTGATTCTGAAAAGAGGTGAGACAAAAATTGTTGTTACAACGTAGTAAAAAATCAATTTTTCAATAGCGAAGAACCGCTGCGGTAGCATTCGTTATCGTCTTTTGAAATCGCAGCGTTTTAGTGCGAAGTACGCACTTGAAAAACACGACTTGAGCGATTGCATCGCAAGATACTCAAGCACACAAAGCCCTGCATATGCACATAGTATGTATGCCTATGTGTACATATGTATGTATGAAAAGAGCAGACTCAACAGACAGCCTGACTTTGGAGCATTCAGAAGTACCAACGACGGCGTAGCGCAGTGGTTGCACCTTATATCGAATCGTTGGGGAAATCTGGTAGCTCAACTGTCATCGTTTGATGTACGGGCCCTTTATCATTTTATCACATCTAAAATCCGTTTGAGCTCGCACTGGCGTCAGAATGTGTACGCGTTCAAACAAACATACCTGCATATGCACATCTGTGTATGTATGTGTACGCGCACCCAACTAAGGAAAAGGGGATCGGTCGGTGGTCAACGTATCGTATGTACAACTAAGTGCCGCTTAAAGTCAAGCGATTGCCATGTTGTGGAACTTATTAAGAGTGCGCAGAGTTGGCCAAGATCATCATATCCATCGCCACCATCGTCATTGTGGCCTCCATATAAGTAGCGCTCAGCGGCAGTTACAATAATAATAGCAATAAGCGATGCTGTGGATAATAACCACCAGACCTAACAGCTGCGCTCTTGCCGTAACGATTGTTGAATCGTGCGCGCAATCATTCCTTTCGTATCCGCTGTACCGTCTCCCTCATGGTTTCGGTTCCACCAATCTTTTTTTGGCTTTAATTGTGGGGATCACACTCTTTGGCTTGCCGGTTGTTAGTTGCTTGTGTTATCTTAAAAACTGTGTTGTCGTCTTAATTATTGCGTTAATGAGTTTTCTGTTTTCCCTCCGTATTCAGGCCGTTTCGACCCATCGGACGGTGATGGTGTTGTTGCCAGACGAATATCAATGCGATCTGTGCGGATCGGCCGATCGATCGATCAGTTGCGTACACACATTCACATATCCATCCATCCATCTATCTGCCTATTTAGCCAACCATTCATCCATCCATCTGTTCATCCAGAAAGCCACAGATCACGATCTGGTGATTGCGTCAGTGCCGGACTGTGCGCTAACCAATGCGGGTTTTTATGGCTCACGTGCTGCACGGCTTGTCCGAAATGTAGTCATCAGATTATCGTATTCGATAAGCGCGAAATAGCGCGAAATGCTTTCGAATGCTACGCAATGATCAAACGGATGCGATAAACATCTTATTTACTTTTTGAAAAATATTTGCTTATCAGTGGCAAGATTTATTGTAATGATACTCGCTTAATCGAATTTCTTGTTTTGTAATAAATGGCAAATACTTATTGCGGGTAATATAAACAAATGTGTAAATGCTTAATTACCAATTGGCGGAATATGAAATATTTATGTATGTAAGTACATACATATATACATACATACATACATGCAAATTCACATGCACAATGTATACAATCAAATGCATGCCAAATGAGGATATTTGGAAATATGTTTGTATATGGAAGTGCTGTATGAGACTTCAAGCGAGACCAAATACCCGAAAAAGGAAGGTGATCACATGCAGCATAATATTAATTTCTTATGTAAATATTCATAAAAACAAGAAATTTTTAAGCAAAGAACAAAGCCGACTTAAATCTCATATAAAAATTTAAAGAGTACCTTTAATTTATTTTCGGATCTAAACGAAGTTAGTAGAAGACCATCTCTAAAAATCTAAGAAATCGGTTAACGTGGTCCAAAGTTCTACTCAGAATTGCCGCTAGTGGCGGATACAGGCTTTTATTTGGGGAGGAGAAATTGGGATCAAATTGTCAAATAACGTTAAATTACAGGCATCTAACTTGATTCACTGCGGAGTGACTAATCACAGAGGAGTGACCAATCGAAGCTATAATATGACCACAAGCATCCAACCTGCTTGAACCCTCATCTATCCTTCATGCGAATTGAGCTTCGAGTAATTTTTATGTAGTGCGAGGTTAAGTGGTTTGTGATTAATTTTACTTTTTGTAAGTTTCAGTTTGTGAATTGGTGCAAGATCCATTTACAGAGTCCCCTGTAATAAAAAAATTATATTATTTTGAAAAAAATACAAGATAAAAAGTTATATGTTGGGTTTATTAAAGCAATTTATATGTATATATGAATACTTATTTTTTACTTACAATATTATTATTTTTTACTTTTTACTTACAATATTATCCAATATCGGTATAAATATTTCCTTTCGATAATAATCTTCGGCGTTAGGTGCACGATAGTCAGCCCGAAAATTTTGTCTAAATATTCGCCCTCCGTGGTAGAGCTGGAAAACTATCGATGGCACTATCGATAGTATCGATGGTTTTTGACTGTCGAAAACATCGATGGTTTTGTAAGCATTATCGATAGTTTTTACTCATACATACATTATTCAGTAACATACATATTTCAGAGCGCAGATGCTGCTTGAAGCCAAAAATCGTTCATAAACTTTTGTTCCTTAAAAAAAATATCGACATATTTTAGCAACTCTGATCTCATTTTTAATAAAAGTTTTTATGTTTCATTTTTGGACTTTTTTTAATGAGTAGTATAAATACTGTCGACAGTGTCGGCACATTCGATAGTATCGATGGTTGTGACTATCGACTATCTAAACTATCGATGGCCACATTTATTGTACATTTTTTTGCGATATAGCTTTGACCACGGCTTGAACCCAGGAGTGGAAGCGGGCGCTAGTTACCACTACACAACAGCGGCGCCGAGGAGGGAGGACGGTAGGTTAGCTTAATATAACGCTTCTCACAACTGTACTAAACTCACATATTGAAAAGATTTCACCATTCATCTAAATACATATTTTCTAGCGTTAATTATTTATTTTTGAAAATACAAATAGTATGCTTTTTAACTAACACCATATACATCCAAACTTCAATCTTGTGCAAAATTAAAAAAGAAATAGACGAACTTTGTAAAAATTTCGAGCTTTTTAATAAGATTTTTTTTGATTTTAAGTATGCAGTCTTGTATCCCAATTTCAATTACCAGTAATCTTTGGGAATTTTTTTTTGTTGAAGGTGTTAATCATTTTCTAGATATAAAAAAAATCGTTGACTAACATCGTCAACAAAAACGAGTAAGAAAATCTAAGTTCGGGAGGAGGCGAACATTAAATACCCGGCGCAATTATTAAATATATGTTTTTTCACCTTTCCGCAAACTACCGCTACATGGTAGCCGAGGTGTGTCAATTTTGACTAAGTTAGCGTCCTTAAATTGCGAAATATTGAATTTTCAAGCATTTCTGAAATTTATTGTTAAATGAAAAGCGGCCGTAATTTTAGTCCGATTTCAATAATTTTCAACGCTTTGCTTTTATGTGGCAAGCAAAATTTCGTACAAATTGGTAGAACGGTTACCGAGACACATATATGTGAACATAAGTAGACGGTGCCACGCCCATTTTCAAAATTTTATCGTAAACGTATTTCTTGGTAAAGAATTGTGGCAAGCGTCAATTTTGAATAAATTAGCTTGATATTTACTGATTTATCGAAGATTTCTCTAAAGTACCCTTATATGGAATGTGGGCATGGTTATTGTCCGATTTCAAAAATTTTCGGCCATTTGATATGCTGTACCATATCGGTGCAGCGGTTGCCAAGGTATACAAAGTGGGCGTGGCTACGCCCGTTTTCAAAATTTTAAAATATTCTTATTTTTCGTCTAAAACTCATTGTAAATATCAATTCTGAGTGAATAATCTTCAGTAGTTACCAAAATATCGCAGTTTTCGTATTTCTGAAAAATACCGTTATATGGAAGGTAGGCGTGGTTATTGTCCGATTTCGCCCATTTTCAATACCATCCGTCCTACGCCCAAAAGAAGTGCATGTACCAAGTTTCGTTAAGATATCTCAATTTTTGCTCGAGTTATCGTGTGCACAGACGGATGGACGGACGGACAGACAGTCACCGCTTAATCGATTTCTCTTTTCATTCTGATCATTTATGTATACATTTGTCTATATCTATCTCGATTCGTTTTGGCTGTTACAAACAACCGTTATGTGAACAAAATTAATATACCCTTGTGCACAAGTGCGCTCGGGTATAAAAATTGCCAAAAATCAACGACACGTCCCAGTTACTTTAAACTTGCAGTAGAATTGAATGGGCTAAAAAACTGCATACTCAAAATATTTTTCTCATTTTTTGTCCAATGCTTTCATCCATGTTTATCCCTTTCCCTGCATTTGTATCTACAATATATTGTACGTTTAATTTAATTTAAAATCTTATTAATATTTTTGAAAACAAATTAAACTTTATAAAGTTTTGGAATGTCCCGAGTAGTTTACGTAAATTTCAAAATCCAAAGGGTTTCAAAAGTATTTTTAGCATTTAATTTAAAAATGGACCATTTTATAAAATTCCAGTGACACGCAAGCTGTGGTAATTTACTGTACAAAAAATACGTGAAAGTCAAGTAAATTCGCTAATAAAAGCACATAGTATGCAAATATAAAAAGCATTTCATCATATAAAAATGCTAATTAAACTATTATGATTTAAAATATTTTTCCCCCATTGGTAAAAAAAATATACAATAGGGCTATTCGCGATTCGGTGCATAAGAGCTGACAAATTTATGCAATTGCAGAAATATGCCATGGATTGTGAGCGACCTTTATTAAACTGTCATGGTAAAGCTTTTGCAAAACAATTTTTGTGCATCAGCTTTGGTTTTGTTTATGAATGCAATGCATAGCATTTTTATGCTATGGATTTTCGGTATTGCAAATTTGCCAAGCCATGACAAATGCAAATGCGTGTATTTTGTTTGTGTATTGCAAATAATTTGCAATACAAATTTGCAATGCAATGATGCTAGGCCATTTGCACCGGATCGCGAATAGCCCTAATATATTCTTCATTTACACTGAAAGGTTGTAAGTGTCTTGTACAGTTTATTGTACAAACGTCCGCAAAGGTTGCAGTTGAGCACGCAATTAGGGTGGTTTTTACCGCGGTTTTTGAAGAGATTGTGCGCTGTTAATGCAGCAAAGGGTAGGTTTTTGATTTCTTGATCTACTGAAGGCAGAAAAACCGGGAAGGTTTATTAAAATGGGTCATTTGTATTTTATATTGTAATTGTATATGAAATTTTTCAAAATTTCTTTATATAATTCTCTTCTCATGGAAAAAATTTACAATTTTTTAATGCAAATCTTATCCAAAGATACTTAAAATGATATAAAATATTTATTCCTACATATCTACAGTAAAAACAACTACTTTGTACATACATAGGTTAACTTTCAATGAAAGAAAAGTTTTATTCCGTCAAAATTAGGACAGTTAACTACAGATTTTCAGTACAAAAATGTGTAGTTAACTGTCGATTGTGAGTTAACTACGCACTGTGAAGTTGGCCTAGAGATGCAAAACTATCGATGGCACTAGCGATAGTATCGATAGTTTCAATCTGACACCACTATCGCGATACTATCGGAAACCTTCAACATCAAAAAATTGCGAAAAGTCAACGGTAAGCCCTAGCTACTTCAAATTACAAAAGTGCATAATCAAGATTTTTCTAAGAAATCTATTTAAAAAACTCGAAATTTTGATGACTCGGAAAACTTAATTTTTTCTCGTTTTTTGTAAATTGTTTAAAATTTGGCCTTGACAGTGTTTTTTTTTTTGTTGCTTAAAAAACTTATTTTGTCACTAACATTTCTGTTTTTTCGATTAATATTACCATATTCAATATAAATAGTGCCGTAGTAAGGAATAGCATATTTTTCTCTTATCGATAGTGTCCCCAAAACGTTCGATAAATCTCAGCGGATTGAGCCCGCGGTATTTGGTGGACATGGTAAGGTCCTCTTTTAATGGATTTTTCGGAGCGCGGTTAGGCCCAATCGGCAGGCATGCTTTTAATAATCAGTATTTGGCGTAGATTTAATGCCATAAATATCTGAGAGAGAACAGTCCTTGTAGCGTTGAACATGTAAAACTCAAACGGGGAGCAGTTCCTGTTAGAAGCATTCAGCGTTGTCAGAAAAAGTTTGTTAAAAATCTTCCAAGTGATAATAAAATCTTCAAAAAACCATAAAACTGAGACTTGAAAAAAATTAATTTTTTCTCTAGAAATATCTTTATTGAATATTTTATAACAATAACAAACTAAAATTTTTTTATTCAGCATTTATTTGTTATACAAAACCATACACCATTAAATAAATAAAACTAACAAGGTCATGAACAGTTTTACTTCACTAGTTCCCATAACACAATCGTAATTTTACTTGTATTTTTATAACTACATTTTATTCAAACATGGGAGTTAACAAAAAGTTGCAGAGCACTGTTGAAATATACAGGTACGACAGGTATAAAAATGTATGCGTTTTGTATTTAAATATATCTTTGTTCTCATTTAAATCTATGTCATAGAACTCATGACTGTACCTTTTAAATAATCCCTTGTATAAAGAATACCACTTGAGGTGGTTGTTTCCAGCTTGTGAATTTTCATTTTGTTTATTTGAGAGACAACTCTCTCCGGATCTGTCCATTCATCCCCGCTATCGGATGATGATATTTCTGTAAAGTTATTTATAGAAATTTCGATTTGTTAATTAAAATTTAGAAACCAAAATTACTTTCCTCTTTTAGAAAATATCGCTCCATACTTTTTACTTTGTTGAAACTCACAATGCCGCGTTTGAGCGCGACTTTTGTCATGCAAAATCAAGTCAAAAACATACTCATAAAAATCAATATTGATACCTACCTGTTCCGCAAGGTAAATTCATGACAAAAACGAAAAGTTTATTGACACCTACCAGTACCAAATACCAAAAACCACAGTGTATAAAGTGGGCCCGGTTCAACGTTTTAGGGATGTGCCGGGTAACCGGTAGATAGCCATTTTTCTGTAATCCGACAATTTAAAAATGTAGTTCAGATTTTTTTTGTATATTTATAAATAAATATAATAGAATCTAATTAGTTATTAGAATTAAAAATTTATATATTTTTCATTATGAAAATAAGAATTTCTAGTTACTATATTCGAGTTTACTGAGAAAGGTGGTGAGTAGAGATACTTCATTGCCAGTGTATACTTGTTTGGAAATTCTTCGCACTATGCTCCCAGCGAATTAAAAGATCTTCTCGTCTGGGTATATATTTCTCCATTTCTAAATCGCTGTCTTTTTTCTTATACGGTCGCTTCTTTGTCTACCCAACGTTTGGCTACAAAAACTGGAATCAGCATCAGAGCCGTTGGTGATTTCCTCAAAGCATTGAGCTCGCTCTTCAATAGAAACTTTCACTAGAGGTCAGCCTTTTTCATATGATTCTTTGGTTTCTCCATCCCAACTGATATATATTTTAAAATTAGTTCACCATCAACCCAGTTTTTATACCCGAGCCCACTTGTGCACAAGGGTATTTAACTTTATTCACATAGCGGTTGTTTGTAACAGTCAAAACGAATCGAGATAGATATACATAAATGATCAGAATGAAAAGAGAAGTCGATTAAGCCATGCCTGTCTGTCCGTCCGTCCGTCTGTCCGTGTACACGATAACTCGAGCCAAAATTGTGATAACTCAACGAAATTTGGTACATATGTAGGTTGTAGGTTGGTAGTGAACGAATACGCACTGTAACCACGCACACTTCCCGTATAACGGAACTACCACAAGATATTACTTCGCGGAGGGGGAGCGGCATATTGCCTTTTCTTGAAAAAGAAACTGCGGAGTTTTTCCGCCAGACGCAATTATGTTCAAATTGCAAACAACGGACCAATTTTCTTCCGACTCAAGCATAGCATCCACAAGGTTGTTAAGCGTAAGTGGCCACCCCACCTTCATGCTCGAGTCATCCCTTCGATTTCAAAACTGCGGACAGACAATCTAACCGTGTTAAGCGGCTTACTATCATTTATGATCGTCATTATGCCCGCATGGGTTCAAATAAATACTACTTGAAGCAACCAAGCTTCGTAAATATTTTGGTCAGGTGGATTTCCACTTTCCCATGTTGACTATTTACCCACCTTGATATCTAGGGTATCCAGAGGTACGCGACTATCGTAGCCCTTACGTTAATCTGCTCGAGTTTCAAAGCCCCACTGTCTCGGCTGTTGGAACGGTCAAGGTTCCAATCCGCTCCTACGCTTGGCAGCCCGAGGTTCAAAGTCACACAGCTTTGGCGGTTGGAACGGACGAGGTTCCAATCCGCGTCTATGCTTCCGTTCCGCGACTTTCAAAGCCTCAATGTCGCGGCGGTTGGAACGGCCGAGGTTCCAATCCGCCCCTACTCATCCCGTGCACGAGGTTCAAAGACGCCCTGGCTTGGCGGTTGGAATGACCGAGGTTCCAATCGGCTCTTACTCCGAGAAGGAGCGGCCTTCTTATGAGTATCTGCGGGACTGTTCCGCTTGGCGAAATTTCCTGAGAATGATGCGTGCCATATGCCAATTCCGGTTGACTCAAGCATAATATCCACAAGATTGTCAACCATAATTGGCCTCCCCACCTTCCTGCTCAAGTAATCCCCTCTCGGGTGATTTCTTTAATCTGATGTTAGACAAGATAATAAGAGCCGCAGAACTGAACCGCTCATGCACAATACTTTACAAGAGCGTACAATTGATGGCGTATGCCGACGACATCGATATTATCAGTAAAAAACAGGGCTACGTCTGTTCTGCCTTCTTGGGATTGGATAGAGAAGCAAAACGAATGGGTCTGGCGGTGAACGAGGACAAAACGAAGTATCTCCTGTCATCACACAAACAGTCAGAGCATACGCATCTTGGCACCCACGTCACTGTTGGCAGTTAAAAGTTTGAAAACGTAGACGACTTCGTTTATATGGGAACCAGCATTAACACCAATAATAATGTCAGCCTTGAAATCCAACGAAGAATCATTCTTGCCAACAAGTGCTACTTGGACTGAGTAGGCAATTGAGAAGTAAAGACCTCTCTCGTCGTACAAATATCACACTCTATAAGTCACTCATCATGCCTGCGCTGGTGTATGGCGCAGATGCATGGACAAGGAAAACATCTGATGAGGCGGCTCTTGGAGTTTTCGAGCGAAAGATTCTGCGAAAGATTTACGCGTTGGCGATGGCGAATACTACAGACGATTTAACGACGAGCTTTACAACGATATATACATAGTGCAGCGAATTCAATTTCAGCGGCTCCGCTGGCTTGGCCATGTCGTTCGAATGCACAGAAATGCTCCTGCTCTGAAAGTATTCAACGCAGGCCGCGATGCTGGTAACAGAGGAAGAGAATGGCCTCCTCTTCGTTGGAAAGACCAGGGGAAGAAGGAATTGGCTACACTTGGTATTCCCAATTGGCGTCAGTTAGCACAGAAGAGAAATAACTGGCGTGCTGTTTTGGACTCGGCCAAAATCGCTTAGGCGGTTACAGCTCCAATAAAGAAGAAGTAGTAGTTACAACAATCTCCTAACAATAAATAAGACTTCTATAGACTTTTAGGAATTGGGCGTAGCACCGCCCACTTTATAACTACGAAGTTGTATATCTGAATATTATCGAAAATGTTTGAAATCTGGTAAACATCCCTACTTATCATGCAAAGGTAGTTCAGAGAAAGTTGAAACGACGATATTTCATACCTGCGCCAGGTATATGAAGTTCTGTTTCTCCCGAACTTATACTTCTTTACTTGTTAGATTTGTTGATGTCAGACACAAACGAGTTTAGAAACGTGGGTCACAAAATGTGGCAACAAAGAAACATTACGAGACGATATGTAAGCAGCATAATTGTTCGATTTTAATCACATTTTGAAACAAAAATACATCAACCACGCGTTTTTAGATTTTCCTATATTTATATAATATCGATATATAATAATCGATAAATCAGGGTTGCAGATGGTGAAGATATCTTTTTATTACAGAATTATTTTATAACTGGGATTTCAGAGGAGAAATTTTGTATTCTTAATTACGTATTGGATAGTTCGTCTCGAAAAAGCAGATAATTTGGTCATAAGTATGTCGCTAAGTTTTAGATCAAGTGGCAACTCTCCCACATGTAGTTTAAAATAAAGTTTTTTCTGAGCCATTTTAATTGATCTTTATATTGTAGTAACTCATTTTACCTTTTTCATATATTGAATTTATCTTTGTAAATAGGTGGCAACCCTCCTACATATAATGAAGAAATAAAATCTTTTCAAAACCATTTTGATTGATACGTTTGAAGGCTCCACGCCACCTCTTCATTTGCATCCTTGAGCCCATTTGGCAAACACCTTTTCGGTTTTGATGAGGCCACGTCGAAGAGCGTGTTTCCTGGGCCTTCGTTAGTTGAGTTTGACGACAGCGATTGAAAGATTAGCCGATATAAAAACAACAAGATTACCTTTCAGGCCAAAAGCGAAGAGTAAAGTTCATTTAAAATAAAATATAGTTATAAACAACTAAAACAAAAAATCGTTATGGGTGTGCTCTTATGCGTGTGTGCATATATGTATGTATGTATGTATGTATGTTCAAATGTTAATACATATGCACATATACTTGCAGTAGGTAGGCATCAGTTTACATGTACATGTGGATAGGTTGTCTCAAATTTGTTTTGACTTCAAACACCGAGAAACCTGACAGCGAATGTATTATAAGTATGTAAATACGTAGTTGATGGATTGATTTCACTATGCTTGTAAAACATGGTAACGAACAAGGGTGCAAATCGGATTTTAAGCTCAAAGCCATCACGATTGGTTTGAAACGGCACTGATTCTACAAAATGTATTAGTATTCGTAGAGATTCTTTCACCTTTTTAAATATAATCGCCCAGTTTGCTTGTCATCGAAATTAGTTCCGTTTTTTACAAATTATCCAGTAACTTGCCAGCAAATCTCCAGTAACTTTATTTCTAAGAATTCGCTCTCATAGAAAAAATTTACAAGAAAGTACGCGAACGCTATTCCAGTAATAATTTGCAAGTTTCATGAACAGCTGATGAATTGGTTGTTTATTCGCAGCATATTCCTTATAAAACAATATATTAAGGGTACTCATTTAAAAGCGCAAAACTCTCGCAAACCGGGCAAACTGTGCAATTTTAAACCCTCGCAAATTAAATGTCAAAATTTGTATGGAAAGCCATTTGCACAAAAAGGGAAACTTTGCGCGGCAATTTTGTAGCGCAACTTTGCGCAGTATGCTGTGCAACCCTCAATCAGCTATTTTGTTTACATTCATTTTGGTTTGTGCTCAACACTTTTTCGAAATAACTGCGGTAAGACTTAAATATTTACTCAAATTTGAGTTTCAATTGTTCAACTTTATAAATTAAGTATAGTCTAATAATTAAATGTCAGAAATTGGATAAAATATATAATTGTCCTCATGAAACACATGGCGCAAAGATGCCCAATTGCCCAAATATGAAACTTGCGCGTATATATGAGTACCCTTATTTTATATTTAAATATGTCTATTTTGCGAATTTCCACACTAAAAACCCACAAACAGTTTCCTTACTAGCAGTGACGTGAACCGGATGAAAAATTTGGTCAGTTCGATTCAGCGGTTCGAACCGTTTTTGCACTTTTGGATTGGTTCGTCAAAGCGGTTTTTTTGGTCTTTGAACCGGGGTCTCGGTTCGGTTCAACGGTTCGAAAAATAAAAAAATAACGCGCAAGTTTATAAGTGTCATGTGCAACAACGCGCAAGGTTAAGGGTCAAGTGTCTGTCAAAAGAGATGGGTTGCTTTAACATTTGATATTGTCACATGGTAAACAAACATGGTAGGTATTACCATTTTTAACAAAAATAAAAAAATCGGGTGCATTTATCTATTGAAAATTGATTGAAACGGACCTTTAAACCTTTATAAAAATTGGTTCGGTTTTCGGTTCGGATCAAACATTTGTGGAAAATTTCGGTTCGGCTAATGGTTCAGTTAATTAATAGAAAAAAGCGGTTTCCCGGTTCAAAACCGGTTCACGTCCCTGCTTATTAGTTTAAATTTCATCCAGCAACATGCGATCAGCTGTTTTTCGTACTGGCAAATCCTTACAAGTAAAAATTATCCATTCAAATCTAGTAAAAATTTGCAACTTCAACTGTCATTTTTCTCTCTCTGAAAAATTCAAAAAACGTTTACTGGATTTTACTGGAAATGAGTCAACAAACGCCACTATTGTCTCCTTTATGCGAGTGACGACTTGAAGTCCACCAGAACACGAAAAGATATAGATCTCTAGCCCGTCTACCTCACTGATGTTGTTATGTGGAGTGATATACCTACATAATATGTATACATGTAATATGTATATGTATATCGTCGATGTTTTTGCAAAACCGCCCATCGACCAGTTGCAAATCCGCCTAAATTGCCGTTGTGGCAAAAATGAAATTTGGCAACACTGAACTCCAGGCATCGAGATTTATGCATAAAAATCGTTAAATCGTTTTTAGAACAACAGATTTGCAAGTAATAGCTAGAGAAAATACCGCCTATCAAGGCAATGCCTTCAAAGAATAAACCGTTTTTTTTTGCAAAAACATCGACGATAAGAATTACATATGTCCTTTTACATATAATTAAATAATCCTAAGCATATTTGAAATTGCATGCAAACTGACAGGAAAGAAATTGGAGTTCTTTACTTCGCAAAAATATACATGAGGTGCAATAAAAGCTAAACTAACTTATTAACTGAATTAAATTGTATCTGTGGTCAGGAATATCGTGCGCACAAAATCAGTAAAGCAAATAAACAACAAAGCATACAACGCATACGCAAATGTATAGAGAATTAAAAGAAAAACTTAAAACTTGATTATGAAGGTCAATAACAATGTTAATTATAAGTGTCAAGTTTACTCCCAAAATCTTCAGCAGCTTTTGAAATTAGTCCTTAAAAGGAACTGCATTTTTATAAAAAGCATCCATATATATTAGTATGTACAGATGAGATGCCTAACGGTCTCTCACAGACTAATATGATAAACATATACTAATTCAGACTGCAAAAAAAAAATTTATTGGTCTGACGTCCTCTTAGAAGGTTGAAAACCAAATTGTCCAGATTGACATAAACGCCCATTTCCTTCACAGAATCGGTAAGGACCTCGAAAGTTTATAACCAAAAGAACGTTTCACACACTATTGGGCTACCACTACACACCAAATTGTATGGTACTAAGTAACATGTTTTCTAAATAGGAAGCAAATCCCACCATAGGTAGGATTTTTTTAGCATAGCCTTCGATCCCTGCGCCACCTATAGGAAGACAAATTACTATAATTACGTGATTGACAATATATGGGCGTGGCACCCTTTTCCAATACCTGCCACATTCGGCATAAAGTCGAGAATGACACCATAAGTAGCTGTATCAAATTTTAGGACGTTCGCGTAAGAGGTTCCAGATATACGAAATTTGAGCAGTTCAGTTAGTATGGGAGGTGCCACGCCCTCTTTTCCAATACCTTCCTCTTTTCGCCAAAAGTACGTTACTGATAACACTTGCAGGTGTGTAAAATTTCAGGATGTTAGCATGAGTGGTTTCAGAGGTAAGCGGTATGAGAATTTCAGTTCGTATGGGAGCTACCACGCCCCCTTTTCCAATATTTCGCAGTAAGTAGGGTATTTATAATTTATGTATCCTTGCCAAGTTTCAGTTTCCCAGCGTAATTGGTTTTAGAGATATCCCAGTTTTCACATATGTACATATTAGTCTGTATGTCAGATGCCACGCCCCCTATGTAATAGGGTTAATATTTCTGGATTAGAGGAAGTTATATCCTCAAAAAGGGGGTTTACAATTTTCTTGTGGCGTATTTATATATAGATTTAAATATGGGTCAAAATCATGGAGGCGCAGAATTTCACTTGAAAAGAATTTGTTGTCCAACATTGCAGTAAATTTTCAATTTTATCTCATTTGCAGAATACAGAAATATTTTAACCCAAATTCATGAAATCGTCGCTGGAATAAAGAAACAGTGTAAATGCCACATACACTATTATTCGATAATCGTACCATTGGATAGACAGTCCTTTAATCTATTAGAAAAATCTTTAGTTTTCTTGAATATCTTTTTTGATCACGAACGTATTCGCGAAAAACGAAATTTTATAACAACAGTGTAGGTACTACAATTGTTTACAAATAGTGTATGGTGCACTAGGACTATTATTAACAAAATCCCAAAGAAACTCTTGTAATATTAAAATGACGTTAAAGTATTTTACTTCATTATATTGCTGCTAACATTCACAGGCAGCTTCAAAATGTGAATAATAAAATACTATAATATCGACATACATCAATTAATTTTATATTTTATATATATATATATAAAATATATTTTTTTTTTATTATGACACCCTTTCAGAAAATGTGCGATATGCAGTGATCGGACTTCTACCACATTGTGGCAGGTCTGCCACTTTTTTGAGCATCTACCACACAAAGTCTGAAATCTACCACATAGTCGCGTTTTTCAGTAGTTTTATTTTGCTCGACATAATTTTCTTAATTTTAAGAGCTGAAATTGTCCAACACTAAACACTAACAACAAAGCCGAATGGGAGGATAAAATAAACTGTAATGTGTAAATTTTCTCAGTAAACAATTTTTCGACAGGAAACGTGGTTTTATTGTGCTAAATTACAAAATATCTATATGATTTATAAAAAGAATTAATAAATAGCGAAAATGTTAAAAAACGGCGATTTTTGTATTAAAGTATTAGCAAACTTCAGTGCATCTAAAGTTTCTAAGGCGTTGTTTACTTTTTCCTGGGGTTTTGTAAAATCGGCAAATCCCAAGTAGCGGTTTCTGGAACGTGCCATCGTGATGTGATAAAAAGAAAAGCTGGTAGCACTCCGCAAGGTTGCAGAAATCTCTTAAAATATCGACACCTTTGCGCAAAATTATCGTACGTTACAAAAACCAAATTTTACAGGAAAGTATTTTTTGTATTTGTCTCTGCTTTGGCTAGCAGCATCAATCCCAATGCTTACATTTGGTGAGATAATTGAGAAATATAACTTTAAGATTTTTTGTAGAAAGATCTCTACATTCAAATTTCTTAGCACATATGATAATTTCGCCCGCAAGAAAAATGTCGTTGTCACATACGATAAAATTTACAGTCAATTTTGGGGTATCTATTGGGATTTAAGACGTAATATTTGAACAGGTGATGCGTTATGGGTTGTAAAACAAAGTTGCATCAAAAAGTAAATTTCGTAAAAAATTTAACATATCTACGATAATTTTGCGCAAAGGGGTCGATATGTCCGAAAAATATCTTGATATGAAAGGAACTGCTTTACACTGTCAAGGAAAAAAATTTCCAAAACTAAACGTAATTTTTAGGAGTTTCAGTCTTGCACTTTATTATATTAAAATAATTTTTTTTTGATTCTAATTAAAATGTTTGCAATTTAGGTGGACCCTTGCAGAATTTTTTTTAACTTGTGTCCAAATTTGTCCCAAAACCTGAGATCTATAACATTTGTTTAAAATCTACCACATTTTTTTTTCAGATTCTACCACACAAATTTTTTTTGAGTCCGAGCACTGGCGATATGTTTATTTGGCTTTTCATAGCTTACTGAGTTTCATTATTTAACAAGTGATTCTCTAAATATGTAAATGTTTTCCAAATACATTTGTAAGTAGCAGAGTGTCCCACTGGGAAAATAGGTAAGCACCTTACGAGGTAAGCCATGTTTTCTTTCAGTTTTTAGTACCAAAATTGTCATCATGGCCAATGTCATCTACTAGTAAAGCACAAAATGAACACCTCCAACGACACATTACGTTGTCAGTTGCAAAGTAACGTGCAGCCGAAGTTATCTCCAAGCGCCGAACTACTCCGAGCGACTTCTCTGCATTACACGTAACTTACTTTGTAAAGCGGCTCAGAAGTATGTCTGATACCAAGTGTACATTCTAAATTCCTACTTACGTAAGGCGGCCATGCCTTTGTAAAAGTAAGGGACGTTCGGCAGGGAAATGGTAATGACTGCCAGGTGAAGAGTAAGTTGCCAATAAGGTATTATTACGTGCTCCGTATTCCCACTGGGGTACCATCATTGTTTCGCTCAAACAATTATTGCTTGGAATATCTGAAATAGCACGTACATATATGATACATAGATGTGTGAATATTCTTATATACTTACGAACACTTTATCATCGATAAATACCGCAATATTTGAAGAAATATCCAAATTTCTCAAATAGGTCTCTGGGTCGCAATATCTTCTCTTTTACCCTAGTATACAATCTTGAAAGAATATCGAGGTGATTTCGAATTTTGATAATAACTTGTTAAGCTCATCGTATAAAACGATATTAAAATTAAATATACTACGTATGAAAGTAAATATTTATGTGTAATAACAATAATGCAAATGTATTCCTTCGATTGAAAGACTGCATAATTTTTATGTGATTTATGTCCCTAAACATATTTATGTGAGTTTTTTATGTTTGTAAAAGTATGATAATAGTATGGTAATTCGTCATTTGCACTAAATAAACTGAATGAACTAAAGAACTAGTTCACTAAGGTGAGCGAACTACAATTGAACGGTTCACTCAAAAGAACTAGAGTGGCAAACTCTACTATCGAGTAAGAAATATCGGTATCGAATGGCGAAAATATCGATATGGTATGGTATCGTATCGAAAGTCGTGTCCCTATTCTACACTATGGTTTTGCAGTTCGTTGTGCAGTAGTTAAGCGAAACGATATCGTAAATATTAGACTATTGAATAAAAATACGTTTGCTTTTACAGCTGTCCAATTACAGCGTACGAATATTGCAATAAATATTTGCAGCATATTTCGCCAGTATTCAATTTTCTTATATATATTTTTTTAAATTTAATATTTATGGATCTTATTTTTTCAAACTTCTTTTAAATTATATATTTTTTT
Source organism: Rhagoletis zephyria (assembly GCF_001687245.7). Taxonomy (NCBI): domain Eukaryota; kingdom Metazoa; phylum Arthropoda; class Insecta; order Diptera; family Tephritidae; genus Rhagoletis; species Rhagoletis zephyria. The sequence goes on along the minus strand of NW_016157675.1, from coordinate 140,866 downwards.
TAATTCATCGTTGTAATTTTTATCGCGTTTTTTGCTAATGTGCTACTATAGTAGACAATTTTTAAAATGTCAATAACTGTTTAAATGAAACTTATAGTTAAAAAATTCAGTTAAATCTATTACGTTTACGATCACAAACTTAAATTTTTTCATAGCAGCTAGGAGTTTGAAAAAATAAATAATTTAGTTATGTAACAGAAAAATAGGAATAATTTTACTTCTTAGATCAATGTCTTAAAATTTCCTCTTTAACCAATATTATTCAAAAAACTATCAGTTTTTGTAACATCGAGTGACCATCGCAGGCTGGTGGGTGATCAGGACAAATCCATTTGTTAAATGTCTTGCACCTTTTTTTGTGGATGGACTTAGTGCTCTGGTAGAATAGGTGAACCGACCAACTAAAATTTGGTACTACATCGTGCTGTACTTCTTGAGATGCTCCTAAGAGCTTCCCTATTCCAAATTTTAGTTGTTATAGAAGTGTTTCAATGTGTTTCAAGTGCTTCCGTGGTCTACTATAGTAGGCCGCGCGTGTACTCTAGTGTTAAAAAATAAAGTTTTAAAAAAGTTTGAAAAAATAAAAATTGTTAAAAAAATTCCTTCCATCTTTTGGAACACTATTTTATTTTTTTACGAACTCACACATCGCATCAAAACTTTGGTCGCAATAATTATTACAAAAATAAGATCCATAAATATTAAATTTAAAAAAATATATATATATATATAAATCGAATACTGGGGAATTATGTTGTTGATGTATTTGTGGATACTCAAGTTAAGAGATACAAATACTTATTGCAGTATTCGTTACTTTGTGAAAATTGAAGGGGCCACTTCAGGAATTTCTACTCATAATTCCTCATATTTATTTAGTAAGATCGCGGTTAAATATGATTTTAGTTATTTTAAGCATTTTTACCTCTATTGCTTTCTTATTACATGTAATGTATTTATTAAGATCGTGGTTAAATATGATTTTAGTTATTTTAAGCATTTTTACCTCTATTGCTTTCTTATTACATGTAATGTATTTATTAAGATCGTGGTTAAATATGATTTTAGTTATTTTAAGCATTTTTACCTCTATTGCTTTCTTATTACATGTACAATAATTTTCGTTTATCGCTGGGCCACCCAGAGATATTTCAAGCTCAAATGATTAACTATGTGAACGCGTTTTAGTATTGCATTGCCACCAGAAATATTCTTGTAGTTGTTGCTATTTTCAATCAAAGTTCACATCATTTCCCTACAAATTGAATAAAAATTGTAATAAATTTGTGTGCTGCCCAACCTTTGAACTGCAAAAAGGGCTGCACTAATAAATTTATATGAAACAATTAAACGGTTCTAACTCATTGCACACACAATTGTGAACATACTTATGCACATGTGCATGTATGCAAGTTGATCTGTGTAATAAGTAAAATAGCTAATAAAGACGAACCCAAAAAGAACTTGTTGACGATTGATTAATTGTGGGAGCCAAATAACCTGCTGTGTGGCTAAGGAAATCATCGCTTTGACTCGAAGAAGGTAGAAAATACACAGAAAATGGTATCAGGGCTTCAGAGTATAACGCTTTTGATTATGCGGGTGTGTGCAACGTAACTCTTGTATTCACAGCAAGTGTGGCCTCTGTGCACAGTGTTGCATGCCATGTGAGGAGAGTACGAAGAAATGTACCTGAACGAATTATGTTAGCGTATGCATACATATGTAAGTTTTTTCCATAGGTTGGCTATAGTCTTCAATCAAATGCCTTCATGCTCGTTGAAAATGCCAGGGCGAACTGTTGATTTGTTGATTTATTGATTGGTTGGGGTCAGTTTCGTGAGATCGTTTATTTTCGGTTTTGAAATTATGCTTTCATTTTCGAATCAAATTCAAGTCGCATCTTGGTCAAGTGGAGAGTTTCCACAATTTAATTAACATAATCGAAATGAACTGTTAATTGAATGATGCGTAAAGAACTGTTTAGCTTAGAAGTTGTAACGCCAGCGGGTGTCTAACGCTGCAGTCTATGTGTAAATATGTACATATGTATGTATATAAATCCTAGGACATAAGTACTTATGCACCTTTTTGTAATTTTGAGATGCATATGTTGAAATATGCTTACTTACATTTACCCCTTTCCCGATTTGTTTCAGTTCACAGTTCGTTAGCTTGTTCCGCATACATACATTTACACATCGACCAAGTCCATAAATTTTAACTTACATACATTTCTGTGGTGTTTTTTTTTAACGAAATGGGCACCCTCAATTTAAATATTTGGAAAATAATTACTTTGTTGACATGTCGGGTTCATTAGCGTTTAACAGTTAACATAGCAATATAGCAACACATAATTTTGTTAACAAAACAAAGCTCACCAGTGGCGCGCCGTCGAGTCTTTCCTCTTTTCTCCATAAATTGATTTTTGGATGCGCCACAGCCGTATTTATTTTTTTTTGTTCGGTCGCTCGGTGGCACAGCCAATCGGACTTGTTGCATTTCTAATATCTGCTAATTATGTTCTACATACATACGTCCTCATTGGAGATAGTCAGTTGTTGGTACGTCACTATGCAGCCAGCGGTCTAAAGAGCGTTCCTACAGTGGCTCCTATATCATTAAATGCTGAAGTCAAGCAGCAAAGTGCCCTCTGAACGCTTCCAAATCTAAATGATCGAGTTTTCGTGCGCAGCCATGCTGGGGAAATTGCATTCTTATGTAAATCATCTGCTCCCAAAAGCATTAAATATATACAAAATGTTCAAGTTGTTTTCACAGATTTGATAATGCTGCTCACTTTTTCTTGATATTTTTGTTGCTGTTTTGTTGGTTGTCAAACATATATTGTTTGCTTCACAAATTTGTTGCACACACTCATAACAGCCAAACAAATGTTTTAGTTATATTATGGTCTTTTCGTGTACGAAAATTAGTCAGTGATAGTCGTATTTTTCATCAATGGCCAATCAAAGCATTTTAATGACTTCTTTACAAAGTAGTTAAGTAAATGAAGCAACTTTTTGTTTCTATGCCCTACGTATTTACACATGTATATGCATTTATATTTATATACAAACATACACATGTATTCACATAAATAAATAAGTATTCAAAGCTAGGCATGTGGCAGGAATCAGTATCAGCTTATATATAAGCACGCAGTTAAGAAAGTCAGAACTATGTACATGTGTATGTAGATATTTGGATTCAAACATATGTACCCACGAAAAAATGTGTACAGTTTAATACCAGTAATTATTACTTCTATCATAGGACCATAAGCTGTACTGTAAATTATCACACATTCTTTTTCATTTGAGTCAAAGTCATAAAAGGCCCCACTGACTTAAAGAGTTTTGTAACATTTTGTATTTAATGACTTACATAAAACTAAATATATACACTCGTAAAATCATGGTTCCTGTAAACGACAACCATAATTCCAGCGACCCAAAATACTCCTCCTCGCGGCGCGTGGACTAGCAACACATATACTTATGTTATGTATAATGAACTTCGATTTTAAGCGTTTCAAAATGATCGTGTAGACAGAATCGTTCAACGTGTGTCTCAAATGGCTTCTACATTTATTAAAACTAGGACAAGTTTACAACATTCGTACTTCGTCTTCTATCATTCTTTAATCAACGCAGTACATGCAAGAGTTTCAGTGGAGATGAAATCTAAGACAAACTAACTGGCATAAGCTTGCAAAAAATTAAACAGAAATATTGTTTTTGACGTAGAATACGTCTTACCTTAAGGTATGGGGGCTATGTTCAGATGTTGTAGTTGTAATTTTTAGAGCTTCACAAAAACGCTTATTGCACGAGAACTAATAAAGCGATTTCAAAGAAAAGTGTGGCGTTTCAAAGATAAAATTCCAAACCTGTCGACAGATTCATTTTTGTAAATAA
>NW_016157675.1:124679-136918 GCF_001687245.7 Rhagoletis zephyria | reverse complement strand
TCTACGTTTAAATTTAGCGGGTGTATCTCCGATACAGCCTGCAGACCAAGACGAAGGCGCTGGACTGTTCCTTTTTTTGCAAAGGTAAATATATGGTGGTATCATTTATTTATCTGAGTTGCTTGGGAATATCTTCTGTCTCTCGGTGGATGGGTTCCCTACAATAATGATAGAATACATCCCCTACATAGTGGGTAGCACATAATACAGGAGACTTTTCCACTTTGTTTTGGAGATAAACGCATATAAATTGTTATAAGGCCATGCGAAACAATGCCATATGGCTTTATTTCTATAGGAAAAGGAAAATCAAGTACGGGATCCTTCCTGCAAGTTCATGTAAAAACCTGTAAGTTCATTGAGTACTGGATCAGAGCTAATACAAGATTGCACAAAGAAAAGACGAGAGTAAGAGACGAGAACAAATGAATTTAGCTCCCCATTTTGCAAACAAAAGATGGTATGTTATATGTATTCATGATTTCAACGTAAACCCAGAGACAGATGAAGCAGAACCACATATTATATTATTCCGAAAAGAAAAACTAAACTTAGGAATATATACAAATAGAAACGCTCAAACTACGAGCTCAAAAACTGTAATTGATGCGGTGTTTTCGAGATATTTTAACGCCCCTGAGTCAAAAGTATAGATATACAAGTATCATAATTTATCAATCATACCGATAATTTTATGTAATAAAAGAATTAAAAATGAATAAAAAAATTAAATCAGCTAAATGAATAAGATTAAGTGAAATTAATGTTTCATTTCTAACCTAAACTACATGTCTATGTATGTAGCTGAATCGCCTAGTAATAGGTTTAGTTTATCCTCGTTTTCGAGCTTAACTCTTTAATCTATAATTAGCAAAGGAGATTAGCCATACAAAATTTAAGTAATTATAAAATTATCTAAATTAAACCGATAACTTTTTGGTATCTAACCTAGTTTTACCGATTATACTTGCGAAGAAGAGGAGGAATGTCAAATGTAAAAGTAAACAAAAATTTACGCTAGCAAGGAAAAGAGGTTTGTGTAGCAGAAAAAGTGACCACGGTGGCGCAGAGAAGAAGCTTAACTTTTCCTCGAGTTGTGAGAATAACAAGCACAACTAATTTGACAGCTAACGAGCTTTGATTGAGATTATATTTATATGTAAAAGTACTTTTATGCTCTGCCGTACGCAGATGTTTACACATCAAATTTCATAAGTACCTAGTACTCACGCCTTTTTTCCATAAGAAACGTTTTTTGTACGTGTAATGTCTAAATAGTCCTATTTGTTAAAAGCCTTTAACTTAATTTGAAGATTCGAAACTCAATATTTTGATGCGGGTGATTGAGTTAAACGAATTTCAACCAGACGGTCTACATTTTACACATATGGGTCATTCGGAATACTTAATGAAACAGGTATATTAAGTAACAAAACTTATGAATGTGGGCTTCAAAAGGGAAACGTTTACAGAATCGCCATAAACAAAACGAAAAAAATGCGATGAAGAAAGCTAAAATTAAAAGACAATCACAGTTTTTATTCCACAACAGAAGCCAGAACAAGAAGTCGTGATTGCACAACTCATAACTCACCACATCTAAGTGTGGATGACATGGAGAATCCTTGCACTCATTCTGACAACAACATTAACTACAACAAATGCAATAGATTCAACTTGAATGAAAGACAGTAGTTGTACATTAGTTGCGGCGACAGCAACAAAACTGTAGCACTTCGGAACGCACAGCAGCTAAAGTAAATCGCATAGGGGCACAATTGTCGCGAGTCGTTGTTGTTGTTACGGCCGCTGGTTAAATGCTTGGAGAAATGCGCGCATTTTCACACTTTTGCAAGCACGTATTGTTTAATTAAAAGCACCTGCACGTTTACGCGATTCGACTTGGCAGTGCTGTGCTGTCCCGTGCCGTGCCGTGCCTAACGATGCAGATGCGTCCGTTGGCCATGATGCTGCCGCATGCAACTGCCGCATTGCCACTTACTCCGGTGCTACTGCATTGCCACCGAATGGCAGAAGGGTCGTGGTTGATGTTGGACATCAACACACCGTAAAATCGTCATCGTCACAATCAGAGACAGCCTTAGGAATTAAGCATGACGATGGAGAGGAGGAGTGCACAGCGGATGGGCACTGGCTGCATGCCACATGGATTTTGAATGGCGACCATGGCACTGCGTCAACAACTTCAATAGACTGTTTTGTGCCACTTTGAATTTGTTGCTGCTGTTGTCGGTGTTTTCGTTGTTGATGCGCGCGCCGTGATTGCGAGTGATTAAATTGCTCTAAAAAATTTACGAAATTATTTTCGCTTATAATTCGCGAATCATGTTGCATTGTTGTCACATTTGACCACAACGCAGCCACTTCTACATTATAGGGCTATTCGCGATTCGGTGCATAAGAGCTGACAAATTTATGCAATTGCAGAAATATGCCATGGATTGTGAGCGACGTTTATTAAACTGTCATGGTAAAACTTTTTTAATCAGTTGATAGAAATGTCAACCAGAGTTGCAATGCATAGCATTTTTATGCTATGGATTTTCGGTATTGCAAATTTGTCAAACCATGACAAATGCAAATGCGTGTATTTTGTTTGTGTATTGCAAATAATTTGCAATACAAATTTGCAATGCAATGATGCTAGGCCATTTGCACCGGATCGCGAATAGCCCTTATGTATATATACATACGGGGTGTACCCTACCCTAACCCAAAAGCAGCTACTCATCGTAGGGCGACACTGAAGCCTGCCTTCCAGCGTTTACAAGGTTTATTTCGTTTTTCTTTCTCTCAATTTATTTTCCTTGCGCTGTTTAGCTGTGGTAGCTCATCGGCTTCAATGTGGTTGTCATTGTTGTAGTTGCTATTTTTGCTCTTCCTGCTCAAACTGCTCCAGCTGGCTATGCAGTCGCTCCGCTTGATGATGATTGTTTGCTTGTTGCCACTGCATGATGTTGCACATTTATGCCATTATTTGTATTTGTTGTTCATACACCGGCACTTGTACTTGTAGTTTTTTGTTATAGTTGTTGTTGCACTAGTGGCTGCTCACTTAACAATGACAATTGCTGGGCTGATTATTTTGACTTGATAACGAGCCCCTTCAAAAAACAGCAAACACCGTTTTGCTGTAGTTCTTCAGAATCGTTTTAGGAGTGCCTTTTTTCTATTTATTCCAGTGTGGCTTCTGTGTGCCTGCCTGCCGTAGTATATGTATAGGCCAATATGTGTATACATATCTATGTATATATAACATGTGTTGTTCAAAAGTTACCAAGTCATGAAGTGATTCAGTCGTCATCAATTTGAATCCTTTGTGTGCTTTCCAGCAATCCTGTCCGAGCGTAAAGTAAAGTGTTGCTCCCGATTTGGTGCGCTTTGCAAATTAACGCCGATGCAATTATTTTCGCTTTGTAAGGAAAAATGCTAACAACATGTTCATCGTGGTGCGAACAAGAAACAATTTGTGATTTGAAGATTTCTTGAATAAATATTACAGGTAAGTTGAATGTTGGTATGTATTGTCGAAGATATACATACGTATGTATGTATGTATATGTGTACATACATATATACTGAATTTCAAACAAGCATCTGACATTCTCGGAGCCCAATACACCCTCATATAAGGTCTTTTCTGGGATAGATTATCAGTGTTGCTGTCTAACTACTTCTTTTTCTTCTTATTGGCCGCTGTAACCGCCAAAGCGATTTTAGCCAAGTTCACCAAAGCACGCCAGTCGTTTCTATTCTGTGCCAACTAACGCCAATTGGTCTTGGTCTTTCTATCGTAGTGGGGCCTCCCGATTCCTCTGCTACCACCAGCGGGTTCCGAGTTAAATACTTTCAGAGATGGAGTGTCGGTGTTTATTCGAACGACATGGCCAGGCCAGCGGGCCGCTGTGTTTAAATTCGATGCACTATGTCTATGTCGTTGTAAAACCCAAACAATTCATCGTTCCATCGTCTGCGGTACTCGCCGTTGCCAATGCGTAGAGGTAAATCTTCTGCAAAATCTCTCTCTCGGACACTCCAAGAGTCTCCTCGTCAGATGTTGTCATTGTCCATGCTTCTGCGCCATATACCAGCACGGGCATGATGAGTGACTTATACAGCGTGGTGTTTGTACGTCGACTGAATTGTACACTCAGTCCAAAACTGTGTTGCATTTTCATGCTGAAATGAAACGATGCTATGCAGGTATCGTTGCTTTTACTTGTAAGTAGTATCGAAAGAAAGTATCGATACCTGAAAAAGGATCAGTCCAGCGCCTTCCGCTAAACTTAAACGTACAATACGTGATAATAATAAGAGAGCATTCAGGTTAAAAACTGTTCATTCCTCTAGATTTTATTAGATTGAATTTTAAACACATTTCAAGTGCTACCCATCTTTTAAACAGGTGGCAGCTCTTTTTAATATTCTTAATGTTCAACCTGAATATTTCCTAATACCCTTTCGTTTCACACCCATTTAATGTTATATAATTTATTTAATATTTCATACAGTTACTTCAATATATTTAAATAAATTCGGCTTTTTAAACAGATGGCAAAATATTAAATACTCGCAGATACGGCGGCAGCGGCATTCTACTTTGCATTCCCCGAAATGAAGCAAAGAGATGAAAAAAATTGTAGGACATTCTACTTTGCATTCCCCGAAATGAAGCAAAGAGATGAAAAAAATTGTAGGACATTCTACTTTGCATTCCCCGAAATGAAGCAAAGAAGCGAATTAGTAAAGAAATATTATAGGACATGCTTTCCCCGAAATGAAACAAAGAAGCAAAATAAATAAAATATTGTAGGACATTCTACCTTGCATTACTGGCAATACCTAAAAGAAGCGAAAAAATTCGAAGGCATTATTACGCTATGCCTTCTAGAACACGTTACCACTAAAAGTGATTACCGATTTTTTGCTGGGTACATACCAAATTTTAAGCAAATGTGACCATAAATACGATTTTTTCGAATAGATCGGTCCCTGGTCCACTTCTCGGAAAAAACGATCCTATATGCTAATCCAGTCAAAAAGCTACCTATGTACCGAATTTTAAGCAAATCGGACGATAAATCCGATTTTTTCGAATAGATCGGCCCCTGGTCCCTTTCTCGGAAAAAGAGGATCCTATATGCTAATCCAGGCAAAAAGCTACCTACGTATCGAATTTTAAGCAAAATTTTGATCAAATAGTCCACTTCTCGGAAAAAAAACAATCCTATATGCTAATCCAGGCAAAAAGCTACCTACGTACAAAATTTTAATCAAATCGGACCATAGATACGATTTTTTGAATGGATCGGTCCCTGGTCCACTTCGCGGCAAAAGGATCCTATATGCTAATCTTGGCAAAAAGCTACCTACATACCAAATTTTAAGCAAATCGGAACATAAATACGAGTTTTTCGAATAGATCGGTCCCTGGTCCACTTCTCGGAAAAAAGGATCCTATAAGCTTATCCAGGCAAAAAGCTAACTACGTACAAAATTTTAATCAAATCGGACCATAGATACGATTTTTTGAATAGACGGTCCCTGGTCCACTTCGAGGAAAAAGGATCCTATATGCTAATCTAGGCAGAAACCTACCTACAGACCAAATTTTAAGGAAATCGGACCATAAATCCGATTTTTTCGAATAGATCGGCCCCTGGTCCCTCTCTCGGAAAAAGAGGATCCTATATGCTAATCCAGGCAAAAAGCTACATACGTATCGAATTTTAAGCAAAATTTTAATCAAATAGTCCACTTCTCGGAAAAAAACAATCCTATATGCTAATCGAGGCAAAAAGCTACCTACGTACAAAATTTTAATCAAATCGGACCATAATATGAGATGTTTCGAATAGATCGATCTCTGGTCCACTTCTCGGAAAAAAGGATCCTATTAGCTTATCCAGGCGAAAAGCTACCTACGTACCAAATTTCAAGCAAATCGAACTATAAATACGATTTTTTCGAATAGATCGGTCCCTGGTTCACGTCCCTGAAACAAGGATCCTATATGCTCGTGCGATATCCACGAAAATCGGACCAGCCGTTCGCGAGATTACCTGTTACAAAAAAAGGGACTTCTCTTTATATAATTAGTACAAATTAAAAATATTTTCAAACTAAACCCTTGTTCAAGCTTTTTCGTAAATTCTCTGATTCCCTGAATTGAAGTTGCATTTTAAATTTTAAAACGGATGGTAACTCTGCGACATGTGTAAACAGGTGGCAGCCTTTTTAAAATTATTTTCAAACTACAACGTCTGACACCCGTCTTTTGATGCATATTTACATCATCTGATTCCCTTCATTTAAGTTAAATTTAAATTTTACAGGTAGCAACCCTCATACATATAGTTTAGAAATAAAATATCTATAAAGCAGTTGCGATTGATATCCATATTGAAGTAATTCATTTAACCTATCGCATACATAGAATTTACCTTTGTAATCAGGTGGCAACTCTCTTTTAATTATTTTAAAACCCCAATCTCTTTCGCCTGACACTCATATCGGGATACATATTTCAATTTTCTAATCGCCTTAATTTAAGTTTGAACTTTATTTTGTAAACGGGTAGCAACGCTGCTATAAACAGTTTAGAAATAAAGTTCCTTCAAGGAAATTTTCGCTGATATCCATATTGTAGTAATTCATTTAACCTATTGCATATATTGAATTTAACTTTGTAAACAGGTGGCTATCCTTGTAAAATAATTTCAAACTAAAATCTTTTTAATCTTTTGTTTATCTGACACACTTATAGCGATACACATTTAAACTAACGTATTCTCTTAATTAAAGTTGAATTAAATATTTAAAAAAAGTTGCAAGTCTCCCACATGTAGTTTAAAATACTGTTTTTTCAAAACCATTATAATTGATCTTTATATGACTCATTTTACCTATTTTATACATTGAATTAATCTTTGTAAATAGGTGGAAACCCTCCTACAAATAACGAAGAAATTAAGCCTTTTCAAAACCATTTCGATCGATACACATATTGTAATATTTCATTTAACTTTTAAATAATTTGAAATAAGTTTTGTGTCAGGTGGCAACTTTTTTTGAGAAAATATTGCACATACGTTGGATACAGATTTGATGATATGACTATATACTTACTAGCAGACCCGGCGAACTTCGTCTCGCCCAAAATTAACTTTTTGTATTGAAACATTTTGGTCCAACATTTTCACTAACAATCCACGTTTATTATTTTCAGTGACACATTTATCTTCTAATATTACGGTTTGGTTACCCTGTAGGGAAACGAACTAATGCGGAACTGGTTCGGTTTTAGTGCGTTTGCATGCTAGCGACTGGCGAATNGGGAAACGAACTAGTGCGGAACTGGTTCGGTTTTAGTGCGTTTGCATGCTAGCGACTGGCGAATTTAACATTGCGATGTCCTAGGAAGTGTCAATTGTCCCCCGTTGCATCCCGTTGGCTCTAGTTCCGAACCAGTTCTAAATTCGACAGATAAGATCTAGTTCGTTTTGCATCCCTTTTTCTATAGTTCCGAACCAGTTCCAAATTCGACAGATGAGATCTAGTTCGTTCTGCATCCCCTTTTCTTTAGTTCCAAACCAGTTCCTAATTCGACAGATGAGATCTAGTTCGATCTGCATCCATTTTTTATAGTTCCCAACCTGTTATAATTTCGTCACCTTAGATATACATTTCTAATCAGGCTTGTCGAAACATTTCCCTTCTATATTAAATACGATCGGTTGAAGGAAGGACAATACAATCACAAATGTTTAAACGCATTTATTAAAAATTTATAAACCACATTAGTAGTAGTAGTAGTATTAAACTTAAGTAGTAAGTAAAAAACAAAAGTGCGTTCTGCTTAAAAGTAAAAATATTAGTTCACTTTGTCTTACTTGTCTAAATTTAAGCATATTGATTTTTAAGTAAATTCAGTTCTTTTTAAGCTTATATGTATATGAAGTACTTCGAAAGTTTTTGTCGTACTTAACTTAAATAAGATATACAGTCAGTCAATAAAGTTTAGGTACAGTGAAGTTTTTACAATACCGGCAACTATTTTTTAAATATTTTATTTTTCCCTAATTTTTTATAAAAATATTGTTAATTCTACACCAAAAACCCTAAAAATCAGAGTTCCAAACCTTATGTAAAATTAAAGAAAACTTCGAATTTCCATCCAAGTATTGCAATTTACACACTTTAGAAAAAAATCAAGTACTCAGTTATTAGCCCATTCAATTTTAATATAACAAAGTGCAAGTTTGAGGTAGCTAGGACTTACCATTGATATTGAGCAATTTTTTTGTTGTCGTTTGGTAAGTCCTTGCTCCCTCACACTTGCACTTCTGATTTGCTTTACCTTGGTTTGACGGTCCAAACAGGAACGGCACCTTTTGTCTCTATTAATTTCCACTGAGGGGTGAGTATCGACTCCCCGAATGCCGCCAGCTTTTAATACCAGCTTTTAATCCACTTTAATTATTTGGTTGTAATTCCGTTCTTGCGAGGACTGATGAGTGTGGTTCGCTCCGTGTCCAATTCCAAAAAGAAATATATTTTTCTAGTCTGGTGGTATGTGACCACCGATTCTTTTATCGTTTATTTTGAAGTTTAGCTTTGACAGTTTTGTTATGCTTACATTTCTCATAATAATAATCTTATGTCTATTATTTGGCCAATAAAAATAATAGATCACTTCATTATACTAAAATTGAATGGGCTAAAAAACTTTTTCTAGAGAGCGTAAATAGAAAGTGAATTATTTTAATGAAATTTTGCAGAATTTTCTTAAATTTTGCACAAGGTTTGGAACTCTGATTTTTGGGGATTTTGTTGTAGAATTGACTTTTTTTTATAAAAAATTACTGAAAATTAAAATACTTAAAAAATAGTTGCCCGTATTGTAAAAAATTCGTTGTACTTTAACTTTATTGACTGACTGTATTAAGGTAGCTGTGCTGGATGCATAAAAAAAATTAATTTGTCTTTTCTTAAAAAAAGGTAGCTCTGGTGGCTTGCATTTTTAAATAAATTTAGTGAGAAAGTGATAATTATTTTGACAATTTTTTTTTAAATGCCTCTTTTTCTGCAACTGCATTGCCTTTCTCAATCGTCCTTCAGGATCTTGACCTTTGTTTATGGAATCACTAAGTATAATAATTATTAAGCAACTCAAAAACTATACCAGCGTGATTACCGACGTATCTTTTTGAGAGGTAGCCGCACCCGTATAAGAGGAATAAGACCCAAACTTTTAAGGTCAAAATTTCAGTAGGTTGCGTATGTATGGCCTATTCAATTTTATAAATTATCATTATTTTTAAGTGGAAAAATAAAACTCAAAATTAATGATAATCTCTGCGCGAAAAAATAAAAATCATAAAATAATCATTATTTGTAATCCCAAAAATAAAAATCAAATAATAATTATTTCCGTTTGAGCGAAAAAATAAAACTCAATAATAATTCATAAAATAATGATTAAATGCTGATTTAAATTATTTTTCTCATAATGATTACCTTCCCTGCGTTTAAAATTTGAAATAAAATAGTTTAGTGAAAGTACCACATTTTGTTTCTTTTGGACTGGTGCGTGACTAGTTACTATCGGACTGGCGAAAAAGAACTAGTACTGAACTAGAAATTTGGTTCACTAGTTCGTGTTTTCCCTACAGGGTATTGCCAGAAGGCATATTTCCATTGCCATCTCAAATAACCTAGCAAAAGCGTATATGTATGCATACAAAGATACGTAATACTTAGCTGCAGGGCATTTGAAAGGCCCTTATAAAATAGCAACATTTTTTGTAAGAATATGGGATTGAGTTCATATATCTCCATACCATGTTCGAGTACTCTACCATGAACACTTCCAGAGATTTTCAGAAATCCGGTTTGTATGAGGGGTGCACGCCCTTTTTCAAATAGCCCCAATTTTTCTTCATGCATACACGATTGATTTTATATATCTCCATACCAAATNGCTCTACCATGAACACTTCCAGAGATTTTCAGAAATCCGGTTTGTATGAGGGGTGCACGCCCTTTTTCAAATAGCCCAAATTTTTCTTCATGCATACACGATTGATTTTATATATCTCCATACCATGTTCGAGTACTCTACCATGAACACTTCCAGAGATTTTCAGAAATCCGGTTTGTATGAGGGGTGCACGCCCTTTTTCAAATAGCCCCAAATTTTTCTTCATGCATACACGATTGATTTTATATATCTCCATACCAAATTCCAGTACTCTATCATGAACACTTCACATATCTCTGTAAGCAGTGGGAAAAAATCGGTTTGTATGTGAGGTGCCACGCCCCTTTTTCCAATGGCCCCAATTTTCCTTCCTGATCATGCGATTGATTTCATATATCTCCATGCCATGTTCGAGTACTCTACCATGAACACTTCCAGAGATATGCAGTATGAAAAATTCGGTTTGTATGGGAGGTGCCACGCCCCCTGCACCTAGCGGTATGAAATATACTTTACATCCGATTCTCATACCTACCATATATGCACGAAAAATTTCATAAAGATCCATGAAGCCGTTTAGGAGGATTTCGACCACTAATACCGTGACACGAGATTTTTATATATTAGATTACATTAGACGGCATCACCAAAAAAGTTGCGTTTTTCTGCGGGGATTGGAAAATTTATTATATTTTAAGACGTTCACCAAAATATTTCGGAAAAGTATTAAGATTTAAGCGAGCTGGACCTGTTTGAAAACTCCAAAAATGGAGTTTTTATGAATAAGAATAATTTCTTAAAGAACTTTTTGAAAAAAGTCCCTCAGATGAACAGATTAGGCTTGAAAAATCTGCACAAAAATATTTAAAAATCTTTTCAACGCAATCGTAATAATGAGGTTTTTGATCCTGTTTTTTTTTTACTGTTTTCATAGATTGACTTACAAAAAACTTAAATAACTATTCTGATTTAGACTAATTGGATCGCGGTAAAAAGGTATTTTTATTTATGTGCGAAAAAGTCATATGTGTCCCAATTTTTTTTTAATGCCAACACATCTTAGTTCAACTTTGAAAAATGTTCGTTCATCCTACCTTTCTCTTTCATCCTTTGAATGAACTTATTAGCAAATAAATAAAAATGGTGAGAAAATACCTTTCCAATGATACCTCACAAGTCTAACTCGGAAGAGCTTAGGTTCAGTTATTAAAGTTTTTCTTATACCAAACTTTGAAAAAAGTTAAAAAAAAAGATTCAAAAATCTCATTATTACGATACCGTTAAAATAATTTGTTTATTTTTTAAAATATTTTTATGTAAATTTTTTAAGCTTAAAACGTTTTATCATTTGAGGGACTTTTTTCAAAAAGTTCTTTAAGAAATTATTCTTATTCATAAAAACTCCATTTTTGGAGGTATTTTCAAACAGGTCCAGCTCGCTTAAATCTTAATACTTTTACGAAATACTTTGGTGGACGTCTTAAAATATAATAGATTTTATAATTCCAATGGAAAAATAGTACTGATTTTTTTTTCTGTATGGGGAGTGATGCAGTCTAATGTATTAGTAGTAGTAGTATATGAATAACTCAGTGAGAGGGGAGACCAGTATGTTTGCATGTATGTATATAAAAAAATATTTATTGGACCAAAAAGTAGTGGGTAGGCACTGTGGCCAATGGTAATCAACTATTACCACCTCCGCATGGTTGTAAGCCATGCAGAGTCCGCAGAAGACTCCGGAAGCAGTGTCCGGAGGATGCATCCGACTAGGCAGAGCATACTTTGAAGTGCCATCTTATTGAAACTTAAGAAAGTTCAATTACTTGGCAGTTGAGAAGTGCATGTGCAAAAATTTCCTAAATTGCATAAAGGAAATTTTTGCACATGCAGCAGTACATAGCATGTATTTAGGCGCCTGGTGTTAGCAGACGCGCCTAAACAGTATATTTATTTATTCAACTTATAGATACATTACGAAAAATATTTAGTTTCAAAACAAGTACAACGTGGTTAAATTTAAATAAATAAACAACAGATGTGACAATAACAGAAATTGTTGTGTCTCACGCTATGTAATACATAAATACATCGATACATGTTCAATAAAATTCATTAATTATTAAGTTCCTATATTGAGTGCTTTCTCGTCGATACTTATACAAAGCTAAGTAGTTGTGACCATTTAAAATGCTTATGACTTTAGCCAAGTCTAAAACTTTTTCACCAAAAAAAA